>NW_018164644.1:1203689-1237930 GCF_001263595.1 Phalaenopsis equestris | reverse complement strand
GTTAGGCTTAACAAACGAGCCGAACACGAGCTGCTTAACGAGTCGAACACGAGCTGTTCACGAACAACGAGCTGTTCACGAATAACGAGCCAAATTGACAGCCCTATGTACGCATTCGTGCATGCGTTTGTGCATGTGTTCGTAAGTGTGTACGTGCGAATGCGTAGTCATGCATGTTTGTTTGCTTGTTTGTATGTTTGTTTGTTTGTTTGTTCCTCTTTTCAATAGCAATTTTTTGAAAAATGATTGACGACGTTGTTGGGTTCTGAACTAGCTTTTAAGAAATTTCGAAAATCATGTGGTTAAGTTTTAGTATTTATCGTTGTATCTGACTAGCCTTTCTTAAATCGTAGATCAATGCAACTAAATTTGTGTTTTAATTGTGTATGCACGATGCTTACCACTTGATTTGGTTTTTTTACACTGCTTTTTGAGTTGAATTTCATGAGTAGTTGATCCAGGAAACATCTTTATTTACTTAGGATGGATAACATTGTATGATAATCTTTTGAGTTGTCTTAACTGAGATTAGTCACAGATATGTATTAAAACACTTAAATTGATTTTTAATATTGTCACTCTTATTTGACAAATTGATACGTTATTTGGGTGGATGAGGTTCAGCAGTATGTTATCTAAAAAAAAGAAGAGGAAATAAAAAGCTGTAACGTTATTGATTTTCTCCTCAGTATATTGAGCATGAATATCTTATAACTAGAAGGATTTGTGTGCTGCTGTGGGCAAAATTCATGCCTTTTTGTTGGATTGTTTTCTGCATCAACTTTTAATTCAAATCTGACGATGGCTTGGAAGGTTAATTTATGTTTTTTGCTCACTTTCTTGTTATATAGACATGTTCATCTTGATGAGCCTGGAAGGACCGAGTGGGAGGGCTTTTCTGCAGGGACGAAGGCAGCAGCTGCTGGTAACCTTGATATTGCTGCCGTTTATTATTTCTTATTTGTGCTGTGGATATTATAAATTTCAATTAATATTGGCTGTTATGTAATATAGTTATTATTGTGTTGTAAATTATTTGGATTACAACAGAAGGTGGAGCAACTTTTTGGGAACTTATCATTACAAAATCCTGCTCAAACAAATTGCAATTTTGGTGGTGGGAGTGACTCATATTGCAGTGTTGTAATACAATTTGATATAACTTGGTAAACAAATGCATTTGGAGTTCGCTTTAGTTATTATTAGACTATTTAGTCTGTTTAGGGTAGTAGGTTAATAATAAGCAATTGCGTAGAAACTGTTATGGATAAGCTGCCTGTTTGTCTTTTACAGTTTGAAAACAATTGTGCTGTAGCTGTTTTCTGGGCGAATGATCATTCTGACCCTGCACAGTAATTTTGTTTGCAACAACACTGTTCATACCGGTACATTCCATATTTGAGAGCAAATATTCAGGGCAAAACATCACAAAACAAAGATAGACACCTTATTAAACAGTGAGTAGTATGACTACCAAAATTAAGAAAAGGATTATTAAAATAACAATTAATAATTTAATAACATTATTTTTTAAATGCAGACGACGTATGTCACGAGATAAGCCATCCTCCAGGGATATTCTCCACGCCCGATCACTCTCGACGGTGGAATCTTCCTGTCATTTGTCCACTGAAAATAGTCACAGTTTTTTGTGATTCTCCGTTGGCAACTGTAAAACTGTCTCCCATAGTTATGTGGCTGACGCAAAGTGAGTGGGGAACACTGAAGTCCGCAGTAGCAATACAATTCTATGGAGGTACCTGAAATCCTCGAGCTCATCCTTCCTGAATAACACTAGTAAAAATTAATAACAAAAGTAATTCGTTAAAGTTTTATGCAGCTGTGAGGCTCAGAGAACTTGATATGTAAACCAACAAATCTGTCACTACAATAAGACAACAAACTTTATAAAATAAATTTTTAGTTGTCTTTAACTCACGTAATACTAAACTCATTTGTGTCATATATGCATATCACCAAAAAAGACCATCTAGATGAACCTAAAAAAACCATAACACCGAAAAAAAGAGGAACTTACTTGCCTTCATTAGGATTTCACATGTGACAACAATCAATAACGACATACAAACCATCCAGAAGAACCCATTAGGTCAAATGTCTTATCAATGACCAAGACCCACAAAAGAAAAAAATGAAAAAAGAAAAAAAAAACATATACAACTTGCATTAAAAAACGGTCGCAATAAATATCAAATGCATAAGGAATAAAATTATACATGATCTATATAAAATACCAATACAATAAATATATAGGTCTTCAACGATCATTATCATTAACAGAAATAAAAAATAACATTTTCTTCAATTAACATTTAACCATTATATCCGTAAATTGTTCTCTCAACTCTGTCATCTCGCTTGCACCTTCTCTATTTTAAATGCCGGTCTCGGGAACATTTTTTGGCATGTGATAAAAACTGTCCAAACCAACACTCATAGCCTTAACACAGACATGTGCATGATCCTCGTCCTCTCTACGAAAGTCATTGTCGTTGCAGAAATGATGATGCCGAATATCATTGTGAAGAGTCATCGTGACAATCAAAACGAACACCTATTTGAGAAACTGGTAAATTAACATATCGCGAAGTATAACTCATTTCTTTCTTCAAACACTAAAAGTCTTCTTAATAACATCAATTAAGGAATAATGCCTTTTGTTGAACATTTCTTTCCTGCCCCGTGTGATATTATTAGTTCGCTCAAAGTTAAATATGTAGTATCTCGTATCAAGATAGGACATCAAATACCATCGCTGCAACGGATACCCAACATCAACCAGATAATATTTATCTGGTGTAAATATAATGATTAGTGTTGAAGTAAAAAAAAAAGGTGACCAACTCAGTCTCAAGCGAATCTGTGGTGGATGTGAGAAGTTGTATTTTTTATTTTGTGTTGCATATTTGAAAATTCAATTGTCATGTGTGTAATGTCTTCCCAACTAGTCATGAAAAAATTAAAGCACATGTTGAAGTCGCATATGACCATGACATTTTGCGTTGGTGACCTACAACGACTGATGAATATGATCTTCTCATTGTTTGTAACATGTGCATCCACTTGTGTACCATCAATTACTCCAATACAAGTCTAGATAGATAATGAAGGGTTCCGTAATTACTATATTCATATGAAAATTGAATGTACTAAATAAGAGAAATTATCCGAAAGTATGACATATACCACACATCGTGCGAAATTTCCTGAGGGTCTGTTTGAATGTCGGATATGTTAGCTTTATGATATGTGATGAAAAACTGGCAAGTGCATTCAAGTTGAAAGTGTTTCATAGCTCATCGCATTGATTCATTTTGTGATAATATGTAGAGGGTTGCTGCTCATATTTCTGGTGAAGTCGTCCTGGTGGGACCATGATGTCCATAATTTCTTTGAAGTTCATTCAATATATCGGTGAATACCGTTTGTGTCATGCGAAACAGATTGTTAAATCTAGTTGGGTGGCCCGCAAACAGCACCCCAACCCATTTATCGTCAACATAGGAGGATGTCATATAAGATGATTGTTCTATGTAAGAGTTATAATACTTGTACATCAAACACGTTGCAATTACAACTCTCATTCTAACCTTTTCTCTATTAGCTTCCATTTATTTTGGTGTCATAGTAGCTAACACATAAACAACAACGAATTAGCTACAATCATATAACGTTATAAACAATACCAACATTAAAATAACATTACTGAAGTTAATAGAAAATATTTTAAAAATGAAAAAACTCTCAAGTAAAGTGACATTTTCAAAGCAACATAAATGTCCAAAGGAGTATGAAAATTCATAAACATCTCGTGAAAAATGTCCAAAACTGCATGTCCAAAGTTAATAAACAAATAGAAAATAGGAAATGTTCCACAAGAATCTAGTGAAAAAAAATGTTCCTCAAGCGTCACTATTCTCATGAAAATAGCGTGTAGGTAATCCACCCTATGGTCAGCGGCCGTGTTTCCTTCGGCTTTTTAACTTTTTGTAAAAAGTCACCGTGCCGGAGTATCCAAATACCCAATTGGCATTTCCAAGCTGCGCACAGCTCTACCGCCGCCCTAAACCAAGCCTTAATGTTGTGAATGGCGTTCTTCAAGAGTTGAGAAGCTCCAGCTCATTTCAAACTACACATTTTATGTATTTGGAGAAAACCCTACGATTGTTTCCTATTTATTCATGGCTATTACTACAACAATACAGAAGGACAGTATCTTATGTTGTTTGTTCAAACATTTGCATGAGCCAAGTCTCATAGCTTGCCATTCACGAATCTGATCTGAAATTTGAGCTATTATTTATATCTCCATTAGCCCGTGCCCGCAGATCATCAGTATTATTATACTTTTTTTTAATGATTGTTAAGAACATACGTTAATCAGTAGTTTTTCTATATTGTTTTCTTTTTATTAGAAATCAGACCAAGGCATTATTGTGCAAACTCAGAGAGCGGATGTTTATGTAATAGACTAAATAGAAGAAATATAAGATATTCTTTACGGTACTTTATGTTTGGGTCATACATATATGGAACAATCGAGTCAATATGGCCATGTGAAGCACATTTACAATTACTTGTTGGGAATTTGTAACATTGTATATCAATCCATGAGAAATCCAACATCGTTGAACTTTTATGGAAGATTTTCCAAAATCATCTTTGCTCTTGGTTTTTATTTTTCATTCCGTTGTTGTTGTCTTTTAGCTGGTAATTTTGTTATATCAAAATTATGCATCACTGAAATAAAAAGATTTTGATCACCTATTTGCGGTGAGTATCATATCAATATCAAAAGAAGCATGTAGTGACAAAGCAATTGCCATCATTATATCGATCTTTGTTGATCTTAAGCTGTCTTTATTGATTCATATATCTAAATGAAGGCCAAGTTGACCTGTTCCTTCACTCTACTCCACTATTTTCATGTACGTTAACTGCTGCTTAGTTACTAGAAAAAGAGTAAAAACATCAACAGAGAGTTGTTTGCTTCATTAGAATTTTTGGTGCTTTACTTTAGCCATTTAATGCAGTTCTATGATTGAACGAAATAAGATGGAAATCATTCTGGTGTTTTTCAGGTGGCGTAACAACCTTAATTGACATGCCTCTTAACAGTTTTCCTGTCACAGTGACCGAGGAAGCATTGAAACTTAAGGTTCATTTCCCTAAATCTCCATTCCTTTTAATTTATATATGCTGTATTTGACCGATAACTGTGTTTTATTCGATATTGCAGGTCGAGGCAGCTCGAGAGAAAATCTATGTTGATGTTGGTGAGCTATCTCACTCAACTTGTCATAATTGAAAACTAATCACATGTCCATCTATGTTTAAAAATCCATTATTGTTGATTTTGTGATCATTTTCTGGCATGTAAAATCAAAATTAGTTGCAGGGTGTTGATATGTCATAACCATACATTTATTCTTATTGATATTTCTTCATTTTTTTGGCAGATTACTGTTTTGTGATCACAAAACGTCATGAATGTTGGGTGTTTGATGCTAATTATAATAATACTGTTTAGGGGTTTTCAAAAAATGATCTGATTCGATAACCTGAATCTGGCTATTATGCTTTATGTTAGGCGGGTTATTTGAATTAGGTTTGAGTCCAATTGCTAGCTTATTTAATGTATGAGTTGGGTTTGGGTCTTGCTGCTTTGAGTTGGCTAAAAATCCGATCAAACCTGAATCTAATCTGTTAATTCAAATTGACACTAGTATCATTATAATAGTGATTAAAAACATCATTTATTATATTATGTTGTACATTACATTGATAGACGTGGCCCACTTGTGAGTTTAATAATTTCTTGATCCAAACAGTGTAGAAATTGAGCTATGCTTAGTGTTTAAAGTTATTGTTGAATTTATGCTCCAATAACACATGACATATCATGCGGTTATTGTTGAATTTTTGCTACAATAGCATGTGACAGTATCATGCCACAGTCACGTGGTGCCTACTTGCTCACCAATCACAACAAAGAACTTATGACACATAAATCAAGGCCTTATACCATTGGATCATCCTTTCTATGGACTTTGGATTGCAAACTGTTACCTTTTAGAGGAACGTTGTCCCTTTCTTATTTTTCTCTTCGTTTTTTGAATTATTCTTGTGTTGTAATGCCTCTTGGAGAGGTATAAATATTCCTTCTTGTAGAAAGAACGAATATTAAAAATTCTTGAGTTTTTTCTTCATTTTATTTTGTATGGTATTTGTGGAAACTTGAGAAGTTTCAGGTGGTGATTCCTAACATGGATTGACCAGCTATCCATTATCTTATGGGAGATTTGATTGAAGATCAATTTGGAAACCTTTTGATTTATGTTTATTCTATTCCTATTTATTTTTCTTTATCTTTTATTTCACAATTTTTTCCTCCTAATTTAGGCTAGATATATTTGGTAGGTTTGTAAATTAGAAAGAATTGGTGTTTGTATACATGTACTTTACATGTGAATAACAAAATTAAGAAATTTTCGTTCCCAAGTATTTTTATACATAGTATCAGAGCTTCAGATCTTACCCTAGTCACCGAACCTCTGTTAGGCCAAATTTCCTTCTGCAACTGGATCTCCTTCTTGCTAGTACCGAACTTCCCTTTTGCAACCGGATCTCCTTCCTACTAACGCCGAACCTCGCTAGTGCGGCTAGAAACTCTTCCTTGCAGGTAACCGGAACTTCCTCAACCGAATTTCTTGCTATAGACCCTTCTGCAACTCTTCCCTGCATCAGAAATTGTCCCTACTGCAGGCCCCTTCTTCAAAATTCTGTCTGCAGCCTGAAAATTCCTTGCTACAGACCCTCTCCGGTTGAATCTTCGGTTAGCATCAAGTCGAAAGCAGCAACAACAAGCAACACAGCAAGAAGGAGGTATAGTCAACTGTAGTCCAACAACTAGAAGCAACCCTAAATACCCTTACAGTTGATGACAAAGTACATGATGAGACGTCAAGTTCTACTCTAGTTGTTAAATCTGAATCAGAGATTAGGGATTCTGTCCAAACAACTCTTGAACTTTCTAACTCTATCACAAATCACAAACTTAATGCCCATAGTTTCCTTCAATGGTACCAATTCATGTTTGTACACATTTTTGGTAGAAGGAAAAATGAACATTTTACGGGAGAGGGCACAATTTCTGAGATGTTGTGGCTAGTCAATTCAGAGGCTTTTACATCTAGATCGGTAAGAATTGCAGATGGATCACACTTAAATATTTTTAGGAAAAGAGATGTGGCCAATAATGGAAGGTTTAGAAATTGGATTTTAGATTCAGGAGCTTCTGATCATATGATAAGAGAAATCATTGCTCTAGTCAACTATTAAGCTGCTTCTACATCTTGATCGTGCTCTGAAAGGAAATGTGGAGTTCTCTCAGGATATTATTCTTTCCTCTATTTTATATGTTTCACAGTTGGATTGCAATTCATGATATGAAATGCATAATTAAATTCCTTACAAAATCTTGTGAATTTCAAAAGGGCGAAATTGGGAAAGGTGATTAACAACGTTGAAATGCATCAAGGTTTATACATGCTCAAGGAAAGTCTCTCTCTAAACACACATCTGATCCATCTCCATATTTACCTCAAATTTTGAAGTTTTGAGTATATTTTTTCAAAAACAGGTCATGCTATGGGATTATTGCTTTGGTCATCCTATTTCAACTATGTTATTAAGTTGTATCTTCATTTGTTTATCAATAAAAATTTAATTTTAATAAATGTGATATTTTTCAATTTGTCAAACACACTAGAAATAGTTACCCCATGAGTCGGTATAAATTCCGTCTTTTTTTCATTATTCACAGTGATATTTGGGGACCTTCAAAGATGAAAATCTAAAGTAGGGCTAGATGGTTTGTCTCATTGACGATCACACTTAAACTAATGAAGGAGAAATCTGAAACAACTGAAATCTCTTAAACATTCAATGAAATGATTTAAATTCAATTCCAATACAAAGTTAAGATCGTCAAGATGTAAACAAATATTTCAACTCCATCCTTTGGTCTTACCTTTTAAAAAATGAAATCATTCATATGTGTCCATATTTTGATATCCCATAACAAAACGAGATAACATAGAGTGAACACGCATCTCCTCGAAGTATCCTACTTAATCATGAATTATCATTAAGTTCCAAAATATTTTTATGGGGAAACAATTCTTACTTTAATATTTCTTATCATTTGAATGCTTAGTCAGGTACTTAATTCAAAACACCACTTACTGTTTTGATGGTCAACTATTCTCACGTTCTATTATACCACTAAAAATATTTGGATGTGTATGTTTTGTTCACATTTATTCCCCAGCTTGCACCAAACCTAACTCTAAATCTATTAAGTGTATTTTCCTTGAGTACACCTCCAACAAAAATGCGTAAGTGTTACTCTCATGTTATTAGAAAATAATACAACTCCATGAATGTCCTTTTTTAAATCAATCATACTATCCCAAATCTAATGGTCAGGAGAAGAGTGCAAATGAACATCAATTTGGGATGCACTTGATGACACCTACACGACAACCCCGCCTACTCTTCTTCCACCTGACTCTCCTACTCCTGTTGAGGATATCCAACCAACCCAACCTGAATTTTATAACAAAGAATTTAATGTGTACACTAGGAGAGAAAAATCTTGAGTAAGTGGAAGACAACTTGCAAAGACAGAACTACTCCAACCAAAACCTAAGTCCACATTTAAATAAAATTTTAGGTGAGGAGTCTAGTACTAATAAGTTATCCCTTTCCTCTTATGGTGCTGATGTCAATGAAGGCTGCACTAGATACACAATTCAAGGAGTATGTAGCTTATGAGAAGCTATCCTTAGTCTACAAAGTGCTTATAGCGTGAAGCACTTGAAAATTCAAAATGGAGGAAAGCATTAGAAGAGGAGATTCGGGCATTATAACATAATGACACACGAATTTTTAGTAAATTTCCGTGGGATAAGATGCCAACTTGAAGCAAGTGGATGTTCAATCTCAAATACAAAGTTGATGGGAGTATTGAGAGATTCAAAACCGGACGTGCTGCAAAAGGTTTAACACAAGCTTATAGGATTGACTATCAGGAGACATTCGTACCAATTGCCTAACTGAATACTTTCAGATTTCTTCTTTTTAGTAGCAGTTAAGAAGGAATGGGTACTGCATTAACTGAACATAAAAAATGGCTTCCTTTATTTGGGATCTGAAAGAAGTGTACATGGAAGTACCGCCAAAACTTGAGAACAATTCCAACAAACTCGTAGTATGCAAACAAAGGAAGTCTTTCTTTGGGCTTAAGCAATCATCAAAGGGCATGGTTTGAAAGCTTTTCTAGATCTATGAAATCCAATGTATATTCTCAAAGTTAAGTTAATCACGCATTATTCATAAAATACATTTAGAGAGAAAATTGTTGCATTGATCGTATATGTGGATGATATGATTCGTAATGGTGATTATGAAATAGAAATTTTTAAAATCAAAGAAGTGTTTGTCGTTGAATTTGAAATCAAGGACCTAGAAAACATAAGATATTTTATAAGTATTGAGGCAGCTTGATCCAAGAAATACATTATTATTTCACAGAGGAAATATATCTTAGATCTATTAAAGGAAACTTGGATGATTAGATGCAAACTTGTTGATACTTGAATGGAACACAATAAGAAGTCTAACAAGGAAGAAGAAAATATATCTGTGGATAAAAGAAGATACCAAAGATTGATAGGAAAATTCATCTATCTATCACATACTATACCAGATATTGCATACCCTGTCAGTATCATGAGCAAACACATGAAAAATCCACATGAAAAGTATTTGGAAATGATATACAGTAGTGAGGTTTTTCAAGAAGGCTCTGGGTTATGAATTAATTTAAAAAAAAACTATGTTTCTACAATGATGCTAGTTAGGCTGGGGAACTCGTAGACAAAATATCCATCACAAAATACTGTTCATATGAATGGGAAAATTTGGTTACATGAAGAAGTAAGAAACAAACTGTTGTTTTCTAGAAACAGTGTGGAATCACAGTGTAGGACACCTACCTTGGAAATTTTTAAAGGGATCTGGATTCATAAATTGTTAAGGGAATTGAAATTTACATCCAATAGTTCTATACAGATGTTTTGTGACAATTAAGTAGCTATGAGTATTACCAAGCATCCCGCGCATCATGACAGGATTAAACATAACGAAGTTGATAGACTTCATCGCTGAAAAGTATAATGGGGGAATTATACTACTAAGCTACATCCTGACACACCAATAAGTTGATGTCTTCACCAATGATCTTCCTTTAAGCACTTTATCAGAGTTTAGTACCAAGCTTGGCCTCTACAATATTTATGACCCAGCTTGAGGGGGAGTGTGGAAACTTGAGAAGTTTTAGGTGGTGTTTCCTAGCATAGACCAGCCAGCTATCTAAGATCTTATGGGAGATTTGATTTGAGATCAATTTGGAAACCTCTTGATTTATCTTTATTCCATTCTTATTTATTTATTTATTTATTTTATTTAAGAATTGTTTCATTTCCTAATTTAGGCTAGATATATTTGGTAAGCTTGTAAATTAGGAGAGATTGATGTCCCTATATATGTACCCTACATGTGATTAATAAAATTAAGCAATTTTTCTTTCCAAATAATTCCTATACTTTTAGGAAATTAGTGTTGTTCTTCTAACATTTATTATATTCTTCTAAGGTTAGGATTATTCACTTCCAATCTTATTCCTCTTGTTGAATTCTTTTTATTCACTATGTCTGAGCTCTTTGAATTTCTTTTTTTAATGAATCAACCATGATTTATGGTGAAAATCAGACTAAGGGGCAACTCTAGTGATTTCAAACATCTTACTTCTTAAATGAAAAAAAAATTATTTTAAATGATCCCAACTTGTAAATATTTTTATGAAAGGAAATATAAAGATACAACACAATGTAGATCTATTTTCGAAGCCTAAAGACCTGAAGTTCGTACGTTGGGACGGAGCTAATTTTATGATCATGACATTATTGTAGAATACTAAACTACTGGATATTAGTGGGCCATTTATGTTTCTCTCCATCATAAAAGAGGTTTGAGATGCATTTAAATAAACTTACTCAATGGTAAACAATATACTTATTTATGAAATTAATACAAAGCTTGTTATTACCAAATAAGTTAATCTTTTTGTCATTGAATAACTTAATACCAAGAAGTTTAGTTGGAATTGGATTATTATCTTAATATGTCATGTTGTGAAGATGCGATGATTCTGAGAGAATTTTTTTAGGTTTTGGCAGTACTCAATAATGAATTTGAATCCAAATTCTGTGAAATCTCCCTTCTTTAAATGAATTGTTCTCATGGTATGAGTTGAAGAAAGGAGGATGGTGATCAATGGTTTAACCTTTAAGATATCTGCCGTGAGGGATCTTTTTTCTTAGAATCTTCTCCCAACAATGAACCAAACACTTCGATTCTGACTGCCACTTTCTTTGGGATGTTGTGCTAACAAAGTTGATCATATACTTTTTTCAGTTTGAAACAATTGACTAATATGTTTACCACAGGCATGCGTGCACTTGAGTTTTCCAGCTATAGAAGAAGCTGGAGTTTGTTAATATGCTTGCCCCTACGTAGCGGGAGTGTTGGCATTAAAAATTATCTGAGGAAATCTCCTACTTTTTGTTAATGGATTATGTTTATTCTGTTGATTCTTTGGGTATCATATTTGTTCCTCTATTACAAATTGGTGGATTCTCTTATGAATGATATACATCAGGATACTCTCTTTCTCTAACAAGGCACATGCTCTCATGTTATTTTCATTTCACGTTTCATGTACATCAAAATATAGGTTCTTGGGGTGGTATTTTAACACTCCTTGATATGTTTCTTATTCTTTATTTTTCTTACAACTCATTGATTTTGTAAACCAAACTTTCCTTTTAATGGCAAGGGTAGGACCAGCATTATGCAATTCAACTTAATTTCTTCTAATCTGTCATTAGAACATTTTTGAAAAAAATAAGTTGGATGGTAAAAATCAGACAATTCAAGCACAATCTCAAGCTACCATTTGGTCATATATTTTACCTGACCTATGATCTTTCCATCACTGCAAGATGTTTTTGAAGCAAATATTCTTCTACAGAGCTATCATGACGTTTTACATTTACACTATTTAAAGCTACACATCTCCCAATTTATTTTTCTACTGTTGTTGATACCTTTTGTAAAGCACTTCGACAGGACACAAACATGTTGTGCACAACCTTTGCCACTTTTGCCTAGTTATATTTTATTTTACTTTTGTTTTATATTTTCTTAATCTTATTCTGCATTTATTACTTCTCTTTAATATTTTATCACTTATCATATTCCTGTACTTCTATGAGAATTAATGAATTTCTATCTATATATGTTTGTATTGAAAACGTTTCCTTTCAAAGTTCTGGTTACTTCAAGAAAGAAAAAGATCCTTTCAAAGTTCAGGTTATTTCAAGAAAGAAAAAGATGCCAGGAATAAATATCATGCTTGGAACTTTTACGTTTACCGTTTTGTTTTATTTTGTTACCTGTGATGCTGTGTTGTCCCCGACTCATAGAAACCAAAGTTTTTTTTTTTATTATTGCAAGCTTAAACATGTGTCTTTATATCCAGGTTTCTGGGGTGGTCTTGTACCAGAGAATGCCTTAAATACAACTATTTTGGATAGACTTCTGAGAGCTGGTGTACTTGGGCTAAAGGTGCTTATTAAGTAGACCTCCAATATTTTGTGGTTTTACACTATACAATATGCGTATCTTTCCGAATTCTACAACAATATGTTTGAATTGTTCAGCGTCCATCTTTTAGTAGGGAGCTGCAATAGCCATATTGCATCGTAAGCATGGTTGTGGTTCTATCAAAATTTTTTTGAAGTCATACTGCATCGTATGCGGAAGTGAACCTTTTGCTGGCATACAAGAATAGACTAATCTAATTTCCCGTATCATGAACAATTCGTAAGTGCTATTAGTGTAACACCCCAATCTTCTAATTATTCAAACATGCCATCCTGGCAAAAGGAATTTGATATATTTTATGGATATTCAACTTTAACTTCTCTGATCCTCTCTTCTCACTATCTATGGCAGCAACTTGAAAAGTAAAAAAATTATTTCTCTGGCACCAAATTTAGCAAAAAAACTTTTGGAATCAGTACTGATTTTATTTGCCTTACCCTTGTATTCAATTAGCCTGTCCTTGGGAGATATTTTTGCACTTTTACCTTTACAGCATTGCAGTTGATGGCTGTCCTTTTTAAATTGAACTTGATGACAGCTCCTTGTAATAGTCCTTTTCTCATCCCCCCCTTTGAACAATAACAGAGAAAGTGAACCAAACACAATATGAATATGTTTGGACACTTGGCTCACCCCCTTCAAATCAGTGGTGTTAATTAATTTATAAGCTGTATGATAAACTTTACGTATTTATTCAACATTGTTGCATTTTCCTTGTAGTTGATAACTGGAAGTTATTGTTAAAGTTTGTTCATGAGCATGCTAGTTTAATATTTCATATAGAATTGGAGATTTATACTGTTTATGACAATTTCTTTCCTTTTCTTTGCAGTCATTTATGTTGCCTTCTGGAATTAATGATTTTCCCATGACAAACATAACACATATCAAGGTGCGTTCAGATTTCTGTTATTTAATTTGTTTAAATCCATGACATTCCATCTAGGCACCCAATATCTTGTCTGAACTTCATATACGATTGCTTAATCATGTGAATTTTTATTATAAATAATTTCCATGTCGGGACTATTCGGTGCTTTTGTTTGGATTATTTCCGATATATTGCTTAGAAGTGGTTCCTATCAATGAAGATGGATTCCTTCTGCACCTTACTTGTTTCTTATCTTTTTCTTCTTTTTTGGCTAACTACAAGTCTATAATAACATGGACAGGTTATTGCAGGGCGGTGAGTTTCTTTCATGAATCAAAGCTGTTTCTACATATGAAAATGTTAACTTACTTTCTTATGAGTTCTCCATAGAACATGCTGGACGTATTTTTCATGTATAAAAACAACAAAATATTACCTTTGTGAATGGATAAAATAATTTCAGCAACAATTTTCGGATATTTTTTGCAGGAAGGGTTGTATACCTTAGCCAAGTATAAAAGACCTCTGCTCGTCCATGCAGAGGTTAATCCTAATAGTGATGGTGATGGTGAAACTATCGATGCCGCTTCAGATCCTAGGTCCTATTCAACTTATCTTAAGACAAGGCCAGCATCCTGGTAAGCTTTAATGGATCACTTTCGAAGTATGCCTTGAGACTATGCACTAAAATTTCTTCTAATACTGAAATCACTATTTGGATGGCACTGTTTTGCTTTGATTGTAATGTTTAGAACAAAGTTTACGATCCTTACTTGCATTCTAGTCTTTGATTATTTTTTAGCGTATTGTGTTAATATTATTTGACTTTTTTTATTGATTCTCATTTTTGTGGAATAGGACTTTTGTTGATTTCTTCATAGATGGTAAAAATTTGCAGGTGACTTGTCAGAGGACTCCTTAGAGTAAAATAGTAATGGTAGACCACCAATTAATGTCATATATCAACTGTCTTTTTGCAATGCTCTGCAGGTTTAGGAAAATGGAAAGGCAATTAGAAGTTAGAAGTGTTCACCAAGGCTGAAGAAATTTCTTTTTTTATTCTATCTTCCTCCCTCATTCCGGATTTTTTTTTATTTTTATGTTGAAAGCTGGGTATAAACCTCTAATAAAAAATATATGATACAGGCTACAAGGAATAAGGAATTTGAATTAATGACCGGGTACATCTTTTAATATCTCCATATGTTTCTTAGTAGGAGTGATTTTGATCAATCTATTATTATTAGGAAAGGACTAGAGAATGCGGTGATCATCTTTTATACCCAATAACTCAATTCAAATCCTTTGAAAGTTTTTCCCCTTCACATAATACTCTTTTATCAAATCCGTGTCATTCGAACCCCAGAAGATTTTTTTGAGGCTATAGAAAGAAGAATTGGAAGGAAGAGATGAATGGTTTGAAAAAAAAAAGGGGAAAAAAATACAATAGGTTGTGTTTGAGTGCTTATACTAAACTATACAATGAAGGAAATTTCATGTGCGAGTTTTGGAGTTCAGAACTGAAAAGTTGGAATTGTGCACGGAGCATAGATGGAAGAGCAAAGAGTGGAGTGGTTGGGAATGGTGGTTCTGTGTTTGGGTAGGTGGCGTACAAAGGGCTTCCATGCGAGAGGCATGTGGTTGGCTGTAGATATTGAGGGTGGTTTTAGGTTATTTTAGCTTTGGATGTATGATTTGCTATGGAATTGGGAACTAAAAGGTTTGATGGGTTCAGTTAAGAGACATGCGCCAAACATCAGAGATTTAGGCTGGGTACAGGGATGGGGCGACGTTTATCGGTGAGAGAGCAAACAGGAAGCAAAGGGGAGTATTTTTTGGGTCGTGCAAAGGAGTGAGAGAGAGTTTTTATTTTGTCTGAGTAGGAGGCTGTGAAAATGAAGTGAGGGGATAGGAAGAGTAGTTTAGGTTTTATTTTATTTTAATATCTTTTTTTCTAGTTTCAACAGAAGGCTAGAGTAGGTATTGGGATCATGGTTAGTTGGATTCGAACAAGGAACACGATTTAAATTAATTTTTTTATTTATATGTATAATCTAATTTTAACTTAGTTATAATTTAGTATAAATCATAAAATTAACTTAAAGTTAAAATGTATAAATATATACCTTTTTTAGTTCATATTATTTTGTTTTTAATTTAGATTAATTAAAAATTGTATAAAGATTAGATTATTTCACTATTAAAATCGTGCGTCTCAAAATTCATGACATGCACTTGCGCATGGACAAATTTGCATTTAGCATTTGTGTGGATGCCCGACCAATATGGATATTTATTCTAGTTAATTTTGACGTCACTAATATATTGACAATAACCGTTGTATGAATGGAGGGTATTTAGGTGATTTCATTGGCGTTCGGGGCAATTTTGGCCTGACCGGCGCGATGTCGTGCTTGTATCCAATCTTTTTCATTGCACTCGATCGAATAAACCGTGGAATGTTCCTTTGTGGAAGTTTTGGCACTTCAAATCGGCTCAATTTGTTTTGTGAGCAGAATCATTAAGTCCTCTTTGATGATGATTAAATAATTTCAACCCAGTCCAACATTGCTTTATTCTTTATTTTGCTTCAGCATTGTGTTCTGCCATGTCGCATCATGCAACCTATATTGACGTCGATAGGAATTTGTCAACCCTTATGGTTGAAAATCATTTTAGAAGATCAAAGAATAAATTGGAAGGACCCAGAAGGCTGTATTGTGGCAATAAATGTCCCTAGTACTTAGTACAACCGACTCGAGGGAGTAATCTTGTAGATCTGAATGCCAAATATGAAGACAAGAAGTGATTGATTACTGACCGGGCTGTTAAAAATAACAAAGAAATGAAATTAAATGGACATGAAGAAAAAAAGGAAGATTAGGCTGGACTAAAACTTCTGGAAATGAAAACAAGGTAATGTTTAAATGGCTACGGCTAATAGATGACTGGAAAACCAACAAAGAATTGAGGTGTTAAGCCTTATGCCTTTTTTGATTGAGTTATATGCCTGAGGCTTAATGCCTTGAGGAGTTTGAGGTTTACGTCTGGAAGTATAATGTTAGAAATTATAATGTTAAAAAAAATATATATATATATATATATATATATATGATATTATAATACACCCAATACAGTTTATAATTTTGGTTTAAATTTTTTAGATTACGATTTAGAGATGAACAAGTGGTGATCTTGGAGATTGCTCAGATTGGTTCCCTACGACTGTTAAGCGTTAAGGTCGTCGAGTGAGGAGCATTGAGAGTGAGAAAGCCATTTGTGGGGAGCACTGGTAGCAGCTACGAGTGAGGGAGAACAAATCTAAGAGTGCTTGAGCGGTTGCGCATATTTCTAAGTTAAGCAGATAACCTTAGAGGAAAAAAATTAAATAAATTTCTTTTTAAATATTTTATTTATTATCTTATAACTCTCTTTAATTCTTAATCCACCTTAAAGCTTATGTCTTGTTTGACTGGGTAAAAACACTTTAGTTTAGATTTTTACTTTTAAACTTTGATTGTCACCCAGTCCTACAATGGCATATATTTTCTCTAGAATGAAAGTCATCTTCCACCGCCATCTTTACTTATTTATTTTTTTACTTTTGTTGGGTATGCTTTTTTGCTTGAAAATTTTCATCTTAGTTTATATGAAGCATTTGTGATATCCATAAAAATGAGCAGGGAGATAGAAGCTATTAGTGAGCTGAGAACAGCAATGGAAGAGACAAAAGTAGGTGGTCCGGCAGAAGGTGCTCATGTTCACATTGTGCATTTGTCAGATGCTGGAACTTCACTAAACCTCATCAAGGTATAGCTCTGTCTTAGATATGACATTTTAGTAGGATTGAGTACCTTATTTTCATATTGTTGATGATGAGTACATTAAAACAATGGAAATGCATAAAATTGCAATCTTGTGCTAATTTATAACATCATCCAAATTTCTATTCCTGGAATCAGACCTTGCAAAAAACCATGCTTTAAATTTTGACATCCATTTTACTTATTATGTTTCCTAACATCTCCTAATTCTGTTTTTGCAATAACAAAATACAATGTTTTTTTTTTTTTTTTATAGTTGAGCATGACCCATAATTCAACAGTAGAACAGAATGTTTCATAATATTCAAATGTTGCATTTGTACTAAGCATTATATTACCTCAGAAGGCACTTGCTATTGTTTGTTTGGAACATCAGCTTTCTCATTCATTTTACCGTCTATTTAAACTGATTTGTGCATTGATTTTCCAAACCTCTACATTCTTCTCGAGTAAAGTAGCAGTCTTAATGAAACTGATGATTTGTGCCTTTTTATGTAGATATTCTCTACCTACAGTAAATTAAAAAAAGAAAAGGGAGATTTACATAGCTAGCATACAATTCTTATGTATTTACATATCTTACACCTAAATTTTCATATTTACATACATAGCACTTTGATGTGTTAAACCTATGCATGAAAATGTGTATTTAACTTTTAAAAAGTGGTAGCAGTGCTATTTTTCTTGTGATGTTAAAGATTTGAGTGCTATGTGTATAAATATGAAACTTTAGTTGTGAGAATTTAAATACATAAGAATTGTGTGTTAGGCATATACATGCCCCAAAAAAAACCTAGAGAATTTTTTTAGAGTTTCTTATGTTTATTAGGGATGCATTTCCATGCATTCGGTCATAGTGCAATGCCATTATCTTCAGGAAGCCAAAAGTTCTGGGGCTAGTGTCAGTGTAGAAACGTGTGCACACTACTTGGCATTCTCGGCAGAGGAGATTAAAGATGGTGATACTCGATTCAAATGCGCTCCTCCTATACGTGATGAAGCAAATCGGCAAAAGTTGCGAGAGGCTCTGCTGGTAATGTGAACTCTCTTGTAATATTCTTCATTTGTTATATGCTTTGAATGTTTACATGGAATGTGCAAATTGTTGAATTTCAGGAGGGGGACATCGACATGTTGAGTTCTGACCATTCACCAACAACACCAGAGCTCAAACTTCTTAAGGAAGGTGATTTCTTAAGGGCATGGGGAGGAGTATCTTCTTTGCAGGTAGGTTTACGTGCTTTAATTATTATGATAATATATTTTAACTACCGCATTCTTTTTTTTTCTTTTTTTTTTCAATTTTTGCACTTAAAGAGCCTCTTGCATTATTTGTAGATTTTATTTAAAGCGGATTATTAGACTTGCCTCACGTTAACTGGGAAGATAACTTTACATTAGCTAGTTCTTTATTATCCATGATTTCATTATTTCTTGCTTTATATTATTTTGCTGTTTTATGCTCTTATTTTTTTTTTACCAAATTATTTGATTTTGTTCATATAGAATGTTTTTTTGGGTAAGTATTCTGTTATTAGTTTTGTAGTTTTGTAGTTTTATTTTGCCTGTTATTTGTTCATGATGCCGCCAAGGAATATCTTTATGTGTAAACTAATGAATTTGAGACTTGGTTTTTATAATGAATCGTCTATATTTTCTTAAACGATGAAACTATTGTCATGATAGGTTTCATTTTTAACACTCTTCAGTTAAAGGATTTAAATTCAAAATTATATGGTATCCCACCTCCCTCTGTCCTCCCTTAGGCTCTGTTTGGCGCGGCTGTTTTGCCGCGACGCGACACCGAGCCGCGGCTTTATGTCATTTGGTGCGACAGCATATCTGCGGCGGGTCGCGATTCGAGCCGAACGCGGGCCGTGAGTAGTACCCCCTGGCCTGGCTTGCTCACGCGATTTTTGACCTCTACTAACCCCACACGATACATGAGAGGAGGAAGCCAGAAATCAAGGACTCCAGCAACTGCAACCTTCTCGTTGCTTCGAAATACCGGTTCTACTTGTTCTCTCTCACCATGGGAGTACCAGTGGGATCCATCTCCTAGACTGGATCGAGATTTTGGTAACATCGGTGATGGATTCTGCTTAGGTGTTTCTTTCACTCGTTTTTGGCTTGTTTGCCATCTCATTATGTTTTTTAAATTTTTTTTTTTCATCGATTATATTGATCGGATGTAAAGGAATATGTCAATTTTTAAGCGGTTAAGGTTTAATTTATAATTCTCTTGCTTGTAATCCATAGGTGAGTTTATGTGGGGAGAGTTGTTGCAGATCGTTGGGTGTGGTGGTGAGGGGCGGGGAAAAGGATTTCAGTAATTTGATAAATGAAGAGCTTATATCCTGAAGGTGAATTTGGCATGGAAGAGGGTTTTATAAATGCACGGATGTGGTTTTTGGAAGGAAACCGGTGAAAATTGTTTTTAATTTTGCAAATTTGCTGGTAGGTTTTTGGAACGATTTTGGGGAAAGAGGAGCCTTACCTGATCAAAAACTGATTTTCGATAGACTCGCCGGTACAAAGGGCTTGAACCACATTTCAATCGTTGTTAAATACGACTGTTTAGGTAAAACTGAAATGTGGACATGTACTTGCAGCATTTTGTTTTTAATGATGACATCGGATTATTGTCTTAGATTATAGCTAAGTTTGCCTGCCACTTATCCTTGAAAACTTTTGATCTATATTTCATAATTTGGAACTTCTGGTGGTTTTTTTTATCATGTTGTTCATTTTCTTAATTGCTAGTGGTTCTCAGTCCAACTTGTTGAAATCATACTGGCTAATCTCCATTGCTCTTTCTTTCAAGTTTTAACAATTATTGCTAGAGAACTGGTTGTTGATACACGATCTTTGTCATGGCACATAAGGCTCTTGGTTTTGTTCATTATGAGATTCTAGGAGAAATAAAAATTTTGTTGTTGAACTATCATATTGTCAGCCCTCACCCATAAGCTCAAGTATTTGGCTTGAAAATAGGTTTGAATACCGATATATTTAACACGATGCACTTTTATGAGTAGTGGAAATCACAGAAGAATTATATCAATGATGAATATAGTGATAAAATGTAGTTTGAAAGTAAATTAAGTTGTAGAAGTCTCAGAAGCACTTTGATGAGTAGTGTGAGGTTTGAGTTTTATCAAACAAGGGCAGCATAGTCATTTTTCCAGAAACAGCTACTCCACAGCTGTTTTTACACAGCTGCACCAAACAGACAGTCAACTTCCCCGCAACAACTTCCCAGCAACAGCTTCCTGGGACAGTGCGGCTGCAGCTGAAAAGCTGGGAAGCTAAGCTACGCCAAACAAACCCTTAATTACAATGAAGAGGCTTTCCCAAAATACATGGTTGCTAGTACAGTTTCAAGAATGAAGGATTTTTGTTGTTCTGAAGGTTTTTTGTAAGGAATAAAAAAAAAGGGAATGCATGATAAGTATCATCATTAAGAGGTTGTCCAAAAGGACTTACTATCACCTCATCATGTTGGGCTTGTCGTGACCACTCAGCCCCAGAGATGGTTAAGGATTCATGAAGGATGACCCCAAATTGTTTTAAATGTTAATGCCCATGATAATGAAAAACATGACAAACTTTGATTTGTTTTACCTAATGACGCTGGGCTTGCCGTGACCACGCGGGAGCAGGGCTGTATTTAAGGAGGTGGTGGTTCTTCGGTTGTATCCTACTCCGAGGTGATGATTGCATCTTCCCTGCTTCTTCTCCTTCGCTTACCTTAGCAGCCGGCCATCCCCAACAACTTCCCCCTGCACTTTCGGCCCCTTCCGGCTGCAGCAACCTGCTGTCCAGCCCTTTCAGGCCCCTCATGGCAGCCAACCAGCACCCCTACAGCAGCTACTTTGTTGTCCCGGCCCTTCCCATCGCTGCCAGCTTTTCCCTGCTCAACCTGCTGTCTCCCTCCTCCAGTTCACCTTCTAACCCTGACGACCCCCTTCCCTCATCCACCTTTGCTGTCGCAAGCCTCTGGATCCACTGAGTCAACCTCCACCGCCCTTGAGATATACTTTCGAGGTGTTTGTTTGTGTCGTCCTATGTTTTGTGTTTGTTATCTTGTATCTTCTTTTGAAGTGTCATTGTTACAACAATTTCAATTTTAGTAATGATAATTATGTTTCTTTTGTGGTTTGAGTTTTCTCCTCCGATATGACTTAATTTTCACAGCTAGGCTTAGGAACTAATGTGCATTTAATGGAGCTTTTACTTCAAATTCATAGCTTATGTTGTGGAAGTTTAATTCCCAATCTTGCGTGTGTAATATTTTATATTATTGTGTGCATCATCTTCCAAATTGCCCATATGAAGTTGTTATTGAATGATGCTGGCGATTGTGCTATTTATTGTTAGCTCCATGTTAGCGACTATATTATGCTAGATGCTATGAATCCTGTGATATATTGGGCGTTAGTTTTACATAATTCTAATAATCATATTTTTCATATATAAATACATGATATTCTGAAATTTATTTTGAACCAATCTTTCTTATTTTTGGCTATCTGCCACCAATGTTCTTTGTGTTTGCTTCTATAAATAAATTAATCAAAGATCGATTTTTACTTTTACAGTTTGATCTTCCCGCTACTTGGCATTATGGAAAAACTTATGGTTTGACATTGAGGCAGTTGGTTAAATATTGGAGCGAGAGACCAGCTAAATTTGCAGGCCAAGAACACAAGGTAAGCAATTCATTTAACTTCGAGATCACATTAATTGAAATAAAGATTTAAAAAATGCATTATTTTCACTGAAATGCTACTAAAAAGAAGGAAGATTGTACCACTCAATTCTTTTTTATTTACATATCTAACACCTAAACTTCAAATTTTACTTATATGCTACCTTACCTACGCATGAAAAAGTGTATTTCACTTTTTCAAAGTTAAATTAGTGGCATTTTTCTTTTGTGATAGGAAATATTTAGGTGCTATAAATGTAAAAATCAAAGTTTAGATGTTAAATATGTAATTACGTAATAATTGGGTGGTATAAATGCCAAAAAAAAAAAAAAATGCAGGAACGTCTTCTACAAGTTATTTAGCAAGTATCCATTTAAGAAAGAAAAGTGTAATATTACATCAGATTTTAAGTTTTAAAACTAAATATAATGGATAAAATCCTAAGGAATTATCCTTTGCTCGGTGCATTGCCTGCTGCTTATCAGAATAAATGCTGATACTGCAGCAATTAACCATTAATTCCTCCTGCTGCCCTGTATGCCTTGTGATTGAAACAAAATATATATTAAGGAAACTTTACATGGTTTCAGGTCTGAATGGTTAAAGCACTGATATTCCAGCATCATTATAGGTGGCTTAATTTTAGCTTGTCTATAATAAAATCGAACGTTTCATAAAAAAAAATGCAAAAGCATGGGAGTATAAATAATAAGTTTTATGCCATAACAGCACATGTATTTTCCATTGCATTCTTCAATTAACATTTCTCTCCAATGTTTTATTTCAGGGGGCCATTTTGCCTGGAAAAGATGCTGACTTTGTGGTTTGGGATCCTGAAGTGGAATTTGAGCTTGACGGTAGCTATAAAACATTCAGTAAACATCCGGTAAGAATTTACATCGCATCAACGATCAAATATTTAGTTTCTATTCTGCTGCCCTATAGTTGAATTATGAAAGTTTAGGTGTTACAATTATATACAAAAGAATAGGGTGGTATGTATATAAATTCCCCTCGAAATTAAAAGAACTTTCCTTTGCTCCCCTTTATTTTTCCGAAATTGTTTCAAGACATTATTTTTATGTGGGATCTTCCAAGCATGAAATCAAATTTACTATTTGAAAGTGACACTTTTTTTTTCCGTTCATCTTTCACTTTCAAAACATGTGAATTTGAAACATCAACTGAAATATCAGTATTTACCTAAAGTTTATTTTTATGTCGTTCAGAATATTTCAGCCTACATGGGAAAAACACTTTCAGGAAAAGTATTGGCTACTTTTGTCAGGGGAAATCTTGTATTCAGTGATGGAATACATTCCCCAAACCCCTGCGGTGAAACAATCCTTGCCAAATAGACTTGCAGCCACAACTTTATTGTCCAGTAAGACCAAAAATAAAGCAGAGCAGGAAAGCTGAATCAACGTATTATTACTCTGACAGGTATGCAAAGTGAAATGCATAGCAACCTGCCACTGTTCTGTGTAAGATGGAGCTTGAAATTATTTCAAGTTTCTAATATAATGTTAATGCAATTGTGTTAGTCTTTCTAGTCATTGGAAACATAAATCATGTGTGCTGTTAATGTCTTGGTTTTCTTTTTTTTTTTGGGTTTTGTAGTTTGTTTTTAATGTAATGTTATGTCTTTGATGATGGTTCTAGTTTTGATTATATCTGATTTGGGATTGTCTTTATTGTATCATGTTGCTGTTCTATTTTTCCTTCCCGGTTTGATACTGTAGCCCAGCATTTATGTTGTATGTTGTTTAGGCCTTCATGTATGTACGTAGAGAGAGAGAGAGAGAGAGAGAGAGAGAGGCATGCCAAGATATCACAATCATAAAAATATATGAATTTTAGGTGGAAAAACTTGAACATAGGAAAAAATCACCGTGTCACGTTATAATAAATTTAATTATGTAATTCGGAAAATGTTACGAAGAAACTTGTAGGGTTTGAACCAACAATTTTTTTCTTCGACCCAACACAAAAAATCATGTAGAATTATCAAAATGTACATCTCCGACGCTTTTTATATTCACGGGATTGTTAATCGAATAAATCAAAAGAAAGAAACAACAAGCTCTAAGAAACATGCTAAAAAAATTGGAATAAAAATCTTTTTTTTTTTTTGTTATATGTATGTATTAAACACACTGGATGCGCCCAAGCTTGGGGCCTAAAAGTCAAGAGCTACTTGCTAAAATTGATTCAAAATTTGCCTCGAGTTGAGTTATGAGCCAAAAAGATCATATCAAATTTTATTTAATCAATTTCGAGTCATACATGGATTGGCTTGAACTGCCTTGAGATCAACTCAAAATATTTTTTTTAATAGAAAATTATATGTAATTTAAAATCAATTATAACGAGCCATGAGCTTATTTTGGAATGGAACGGATCCAAATAGCTCAATTTGAGTCAATTAATTTCAATTTTGAGCTAGATCAAGCTGATCTCGAGATGGAGTGATTGAAAATAATTAAATTTGAGCCAACTCATTTCGATTTTTGAGTCAAATCGAGCTCAATTAGATTTCGAGCCAAACTAACTCGAAATTGAATATAATGAATCACGAGCCGATTTCAAGCCACACTCATTACATTTAAACCGACCTAACTAAACTTGACAGCCCTAGGAGTTTGGTCGGTCCGCACTTAATCAACGTTGGAACACCTGATCTTCAACTTATTTATGTGTGCTTCACTTTGACAAAATGCAAGATATAAAAACAATCTTAAAGGTCCTAGGACAAAGAACATGACCAACAGAATAAAACGGCTTACATATGTGGTGTGCGTGTTAACATTAATAAAATTAATCATAATAAAAAAAAACAATTGAGATTTTTGGAGCTATGATATCACTTAGCACATGTATTTCCATTTACATGATAAAGTAATTATTTATCCTTTTTGCCAAATTCATCAAAAGATTTATCCTTTTTGCCAAACTAGAGATAAAAATTGATAGGCAAAATGCCTCTTAAATAATCTTGATGTCATAAGTTTCTAATTTGGTTAAGAGGGCTTGAAACATGAGCACATGTAATTAAAGCTGTTAGCTTTTAAATTATATGTGCATTGGAAGTCTAAGTAAAGATATATTTCTCTAAGAAGTAAAGTGGTCCCAATAGCCTTGATTTAGCTAGCTCAATTATGGATGGGAATAATTCAATTTCAGAGTTATTTTGCCCAAACTTAAACATAGATTATACGATTCAGCGTGAAAATTGGCTCGTGTGCTAAATATTCAAATATCACACCCTACACAGGGGAGGAATTAAACCCGTAATCTAAGGGGACTACGACCTTCAGAGACGTTGCTCTACCAACTCAAGAATTAAATATTATAATATTAATCTCCAACAACTAACTCTTATTACATTTAATGTTCCTCTATTTATATGAAATTATAATAATTGTGAAATGATAAATTTGATATTTACATTTTTTTTTTTTTTTTGTGTTGGTTGATCTCTTTTAGTCGGCCTTTGGTTTGAGTTTGCCACTCATTTTTTAGCGCAATCGGCCTTTACCTAGTCCGCTCCTGAGTTGATTGGTCATCCCAGTTGATCATATCTCAAGTTAACCTGTTGATCGGGTCTCATTTGTTTAGTTTCTTTATATCTTGGATATTTTCGTCTCGTTTAGATCATCTAATAAATATCATGCGATACAATCATACACATTTTCCCGTGTACAACTTAAACTTTAAAAAGTGAAATATTTCTTTTCATGCTACTCTAAGTTTACATGCATGTAAAAGTTGAAGTTCAGGGGTTAGATATGTAATTTCGTAGAAATTGATGGGTATGTATGTAAAACTTTATTTATTTATTTTAAGATTTATATTAAAAATAAGAAAATAATGTTGACTAAATGTAATAAAAATAAAAATAAAAAACTTATTAATCAGGAAGAAATCTTTTTGCATTTATGCTAAATTAAAATGAGAATATTCTAATTCAATTTCTTCTCGCATGACCAATTATTGCTCTCAAGAAAGAGACGTTTAAAATACTTAGCTACTTCAAATTACTCTTAGGTCTGATGATAGGTTGATTTCAAGCCAACTGCTTGAAATTAGTTCGGATTGAAATCAGCTCTAAATCGGTTTGAAATAGGTTCGAATAGATCGAGTTTGGCTTGAGAAATTAGGGCAAAGAGACACAAGACTCAACAGATTAATCAAGATCGAATACAAAGGATCTTACGAGGTTCGGCAATATGCTTACGTCTGGGAGCAATGAGAGACGATGACGTTTTGATTTCTTAAAAACAGTACATTCTCTTGCAAGCTCTTCCCTGCTCTAACATATGTCCCTTATCTGGTATATAAGTCATATCTAACATGCTTAAAATTGAATTGAGCTCAAGCCAATCGAAATCGAAACAAGCTGACTCAAATTTTAGTTATTTTGATTTGTTCCAATTCAAAATCAGCTCGATCCTAATATAAATCAAAACAAGATGGCTCAAATTGAGTTATTTGGCTTTGTTCCAGCTCAAAACCAGCTCGTAGCTCATTATATTCGATTTTATTTAACATTATATATAATTTTCATAAATAAAAAATAATAATTGACCGATCTCAAAATAGTTACAGCCCATCCATGCATGGCTCAAAATCAGCTTGAAAAAAATTTTGATTTAAGATTTTCTCTCATAATTATGCTCATTTATTTTGACGTTTAACGACCTTCGAGCTAAATTCATAGCCTAATTATTCTATCAAAACTACACGCTAAAGTGGCTAGAATTCTCTTTTAAGTTGAATTGAAGGCCTAGTCTTAGCTGAGATAAAACTAGAAACATTTCAAACTTAGGTTAATAACTATATATATCATGATATGACAAATATACATAGGGCCACATAATTAAATCTGCTCTCCCCTCTTCTGTTCTTACTTCCCGCTGCAGGAAAAATTATTCCATACGGATCGGACACCGCACGTCACCTGATTTACGGTCCCGATATATTTCGGTGAGCCCCACCTAGATTTTTTTAAAAAAAAGAACGAAAATAATCCTGACCGTAGATCATTGTGATCTACGGTCAGAATCGGACACTGCGTGCAGAGATGCATACGATGTCCGCACGCAATAATTTCTCCTACAGGGCATTTACATACATACATCCCAATCGCTATTTATTTACATATCTATCATCTCAATTTTATTGTTTATATTAATACCATCTGAAGGTCTTGTATCATATCAAAAACAACACTATCTCAACTTTTAAGAAAGTAGAATGGAAGCTTGTTTGGCGCTTGTTGTGGAGCAAATATTACATATGAATTGATGATATTATAATGTTTTTTGTGGAAAAATTTGGCGTACATTATCCCGCATGTTATATTTGATGTTTGTGAGCTGAGCCAGTGGATTTAACGCGGCAAGCCAACGAAGGAGGAGCCTCAGAGTTCCCTCACTGTCACTCGCTCTTCATCAGACGCGCGCACACAGCTCGAAGTTCCCATTTATAATTACCGGCTTCTCCCGCCAGCCGGAAACTTCTCCGTCGGAGAACGAAGAGCGCAAAAGAGGCGCCTTTTTTCCGCGGAGTTGAATGCGGGATCTGCCAATCTACAGAACCAAATCATTGTGTCTTGTCATGGTAGACTGAGCTTCATGGCTTTGTTGTTCGAGTTCTGGAAAATGTGATCAAGACGGAGTTTTTAAAAGAGGCAAATTTTAAAAATATGTACTTTGTCCTGCTGGCTGATCTTCTCCGACGAAGAACTGCTTTTGCTTTTAAAGTGTGAATTTTTACTGGAGGAGGAAACATGAGGTACAGAAGAATGGATTTTGAAATGTGCTCAGTTTAACCTTTTCTCTGAGGCCATTAGACCCCTTTCGGAAGAAAGCTACGATTTTTAAATTTTTTTTTTCTTCGTGCTCTTAGGTTTTAATGCTTGGAAAATGTCGAGAGGAGGTCTGGAGATGGAGATGCGTTCACTTGCTCTGACTCCTACTTGGTCCGTCTCAACTGTGCTAACCATCTTTGTTTTTCTCTCCCTGCTCGTGGAGCGATCTATCCATTGGTTAAGCTCTGTAAGTTATTCGCCTACTTTACTGTGTTATTAGGTTTTACGTATTCCTGTCTTCTTGTCACTTAGCCACACTCTACTTTTTCAGAGTGCTCTTCCATTCATGGTTAGTTAAAAGCCAAGAATGGCTGTTTGGATGAATGATTTCTAATAAAAATAGTTACTTTTAACTGGATAAATGGTTTCTCCTGCATTTACCGTCTGTGTTCTGTCCTATGCTTGAACTTAAGAACCTTCGAGGAGATTTCGGATACTCATATCTTCTTCAACAAAAAATTCAGATGGATAAAAAATGAAGCTTTTTTAGTTTGACCTCTGTAAAAAATGAAACCGTAAGCAGTCTTTTGGCCTGAAGGCAATGAGTTCCATGAAGTTGTGTTGGAAGAATTTTACTTTTCCCTATTCTTTTTTGGATTGTGTAATTTTAGTTTATTTTAGTTTAAAAAAAAAAAAATTCCTACAATTGTAAATGATTATACAGCATTGATGAAGTATTTTAGTTGCCAATGTTTTCATTAAAAGTAGAGTAAATAACTTTTGTTTGATCCACTTATTTCACTCTTGGAAGTTCTAATACTGCTTATAATTCCAGTGGTTGAAGAAGACCCACAGAAATCCACTATTTGAAGCCTTAGAGAAAATGAAAGAAGGTAATCAATACCTTAACAATTATGAAAGTTTTATCCTTTTTCAGTTCATTTTTTCCATGTGACTCGGCTAATATAAAAATTGTAAAGATATCTTTCTATTAATAAAATATTTTATTTATTCAGAATTGATGCTACTGGGATTTTTATCACTTTTGCTGACGGCCACTTCAAGAACAGTTTCAAGCATTTGTATTGACTCGATGTTTTATAATAGCAAATTCTCACCTTGTAAAGATTCGGAGGTAGAAGGCACTACGGATGTCGAAAACATATCATCTCATGTGGACAGGAAACTTATGGATTTAGCTCTTCATCATTTTGGAAGGAAAATTATGAGCAATTCTGGAAGTATATGTCAAGAGGTGCGCAAAGCAATCCGGCATATCTATCACCTAAACTTTAATTTTTGCATGCATTCACCTTACCTTTGCATAAAAAAGTGAAGGTAGTATTTTTGATGTGATATGAAAGATTTGGCTGTTAGAAATGTAAAAAAAGTAAACTTGAGGTGTTCGATATGTGAATACATAGGAATTCGGCGGTATGTATGTAAATGCTCCTTTTAATTTTAATTTTCCAATCCTAAAATATTGATGTGTGTAGGGGCACGAGCCTTTTGTTTCGTATGAGGGTTTGGAGCAACTCCACCGGTTTATATTCGTTATGGCTATAACGCATGTGTCCTATAGTTGCTTAACTATGTTACTTGCCATAGTGAAGGTTGGTGGATGATATCATGATTTATTCTTCTATTTCATGCATTGAAAATATAATTTATGCATCCTATTCTGCAAATTTTTATAAAAGTAGGCATAATTTTGAAACCTGAGAACCAGTTGATTTTAGCCTAATTTGGTTGGTATGTAATATTTTGTTTTTGCATTTTTGCAGATTCATACTTGGAGGAAATGGGAAGAAGAGGCTCATAGGGATCATTATGATTCACATGGTGGTATAATATTGAGCATAGAGTTGTTATCTCAAGTATAATTGTTGGATACATTGAAATAGAGTGAAAATGAATCTACTTGGTTAGTGCTAGGAAAAAAAATGGCTTGAATGGGTTTTAAAATCCTTATATCTGCTTTGAGATTAGTGTAATTCATGGATAATCGATGAAATTTGGTATTGTGTTCTTCTCAAAGCAAATCTAACAATTTTAAGGCTCGTTTTTAACTAAATTTTGGTCAAGATATTCTCATTCAATGTTTCAACTTAGTGCCATTGGTGATTTTTATATACATACATAAAAAATAATGTAGTATAATAGAGAGAAAATAATTACATATTAGGGTATGTTTGGGATAGCTTCAGCTCGCTTTACGTTTTAGACAGTCGCCACAGTTCCATTTGGAGAACTACTTTCTTGTTGTTTTTCAGAAATTTTTGCAGTAGGAAGTTATTTTTTTCAACCTGACATATTAAAATACGGTGGTTGTAATAAAGTTGGTGTCTGATTTTTTTAATATATAGGTTGTGGTACATTTAATTGAAACGATCAACGATGAAGTGAAAAATAAAACGAGATAAATTCACACCAGAAAAGAACACAGATTTACGTGGTTCGGTAAATTGCCTACATCCACGAAGCTGTAGAGGATTTTACTAATGGAAGAATTTACACTGTTTGATGACGTCGACAATTTGCATTTTTTGCTAGAAGAACCTGTGTTGTGCTGCTGGAGGAAGAATCCTGGAAGCAAATTATTTTGTTGGAGTGACGTGCGAGAGCACCGCAATGAGGAGCAGAGGCAGTCGAGCAGGGTTCGTCAGTTTCCCAGAGGAGAGGAGTTCAATGTCGAACATGAGGAGTACACATATTTTGTGGATTGTTCGCAAGGCAAGCGGGCTTGCGGGAACAAACAGGTGCGAAGCAGGTCAGATAAAGGGTTGCGGCAATTCGGTGAGTTCTTCTTCGGGGAGTTCGCGATAGAAGCGGTGTCAAGGCTTCGAGGCGCGACAATTCACAAACTTTCGTGGCATTCGGCGAGGTGGAGTTCGTGTACAAGAGTTCGCGTGCAGTTTCCGCGAACAGGAGCGATTACAAACAGAGGAGTTCGCAAGTTTGTCGCAGAAGGAGTTGTGACAGGTGCAGTTGCGACAAGTGGTGCTCGGCCAGCGGAGCTCGCAAGTTTGTCGCAGGAGGAGTTGCGGCAGGTGGTGCTCGGCCAGCGAAGTTCGCAAGTTTGTAGGAGGAGGAGTTGCGGTAGGTGCAGTTGCGACAGGTGGTGCTCAGTCAGCGGAGTTCGCAAGTTTAGTGCAGGTAGAGTTGCGACAGCTGGTGCTCGGCCCAGGTGGTGCTCGGCCAGCGAAGTTCGCAAGTTTGTAGCAGGAGGAGTTGCGGTAGGTGCAGTTGCGACAGGTGGTGCTCAGTCAGCGGAGTTCGCAAGTTTAGTGCAGGTAGAGTTGCGACAGCTGGTGCTCGGCCAGCGGAGTTCTCAAGTTTGTCGCAGGAGGAGTTGCGGCAAGTGCAGTTCACGAATTTCGCGGATTGTTCGCAGGTTTGTCGCAGGAGAATTTGTGACAGGTGGAGTTTTACTGGTGTCCGCAGTATTTCAACCGAATTTTTTGTGCGAACAGGAAATGTGCTTCGTGTGAAAAATTTGATTCACGAATCATAGGAAACTGCGGGAAAATTGTGCAATTGACAGAGAAAATTTCATGTTTATTTGAATTTGTTTGTGGTGTGTTTTGTTTCAATACAAGGTAGGAAAGTTCACTGTAGAATTAATTTCAAATGACAATGTCTGGCGCAAAATTCGAGATAATGAAGTTTGTGAAACAGAGAACTTCAGATTGTGACAAACAATGGTGGAAGATTTGTTTGCACAACAAAGAATTTTGAAGGCATTGCAAGTGAAACCTAATGGTAATATCCATAAACTGTTGGGGAGTACAGTTGTAGATGGAGTTCACTCTGTCGGATCATATGATGAAAATGCAGCAAGAAAGTTGACCATGCCAGGTATTTTCAACAAGTTCTTGTGTTACTTGAACCTATTGAATGTTTGCAGTTGCTAGTTGGCATGGTTAAACATGGTAGTCCAACCCACTTCCGTGTGTAAGAAACTTCATGATGTATTTCTCCTAAGGGGTTGAATATTTAAAAAGAAAAAAACTTGATAATGCTTAATTAAACTTATGAAAAAAATGAAAATTATCATTCAAACCCTAGAAGTGAAGTTAATTAATGGATCAGATTGAAACTCTAAAGAAAGTATCTTGCAGAATGAAAGTTTTAGAGAAAATTACATGCATACCAAACAATTCTTATGTATTTATATACAATGGGGAACCATCATGAGAGTGAATATTAAAGGACAAGGCAATGCAACACCTTTTTTATTTCCACCATTTAAAATACGAAATGAAGATTTTCAAGCAAAAAAAAAAAGGTCGAACATAATAAATCTTTATAAAAGCTGAAATTCGAGGCATGAATAAACTAAGGGCCTGTTTGGGCTGGCTGCAACTTTTTAAATACGTAGTTGTAAAGTTGTGGTAGAGAAACAATTTATAAGAAAGCTATATATAGTTGTAAAGCTTTCTTATAAATTGTTTCTCTACCACAACTTTACAACTACGTATTTAAAAAGTTGCAGCCAGCCCAAACAGGCCCTTAGTTTATTCATGCCTCGAATTTCAGCTTTTATAAAGATTTATTATGTTCGACCTTTTTTTTTTTGCTTGAAAATCTTCATTTCGTATTTTAAATGGTGGAAATAAAAAAGGTGTTGCATTGCCTTGTCCTTTAATATTCACTCTCATGATGGTTCCCCATTGTATATAAATACATAAGAATTGTTTGGTATGCATGTAATTTTCTCTAAAACTTTCATTCTGCAAGATACTTTCTTTAGAGTTTCAATCTGATCCATTAATTAACTTCACTTCTAGGGTTTGAATGATAATTTTCATTTTTTTCATAAGTTTAATTAAGCATTATCAAGTTTTTTTCTTTTTAACAGAAATCACAAGGGCATTAACAATACCATTAACAATGCGACGACAGTCATCATTTGTGAAGGCTCATACTTATAAAACTTGGAGCAGAAACAGTTTTGTTATTTGGGTGGTAATGCTTGTGGCCATAATTCCAAAATAGCCCTCTTTATTTTTGATATTACCAACACATTCCTTCCAACTTGCGCTAAAATAATGTTCGCATTATAATTTTCGCACAGACTTGTTTTTTTCGCCAATTCGGTCGATCTGTGGTGCGGGCTGATTACCTTATACTGCGCAGAGGTTTTATTACGGTACATATAATCAGTCACACTGGTTTAGATAAACATAGCTTCATTTGGTTTTATGTTTCCATAATCCTCTCCATGATTTATTTAAAGTTTTTATGCTTATTTATGCTGTTTTTACTTTGTAATAACTTGAATTCATAAAAAATTTTAGGGAAATTTACATACCTAGCACACAATTCTTATGTAATTACTTATCTCACACCTAAACTTTCATATTTATGTACATAACACTCTGGTGTTTTAAATCTATGCGTGGAATGTTGTATTTCATATTTAAAAAGTGGTAATAGTGCTATTTTTGTTGTGATATTAAAGATTTGAGTGCTATGCGGGTAAATATGTAAGTTTAGGTGTGAGATATGTAAATGCATAAGAACTGTGTGCCCTGTATGTAAATGAACCAAAATTGTAATTGGCAGAACCACAATCTTACACCAAGATATGATTTCCATAGCTATATGGTTCGCTCCATGGAGGAAGAATTCAAGATGATTGTTGGTGTTAGGTAAGTTGAAATTCGTCAAGAAATTGCATCTAGATATCAAAATGTTGACCAATTCATTTTGAATTTTGTCTGCATGAAAAGCTATAAATTTTATAATGAGAGAAAATATATTTCTTATTAAGACAACATAACTTAAAAACAGAAGAAACCATAATTTCAAATCCTGAGATCTATAAAGCATTCATATTCATGTTGTTAAATTACATATTTATAGTATGCTTTTTTGCAAATTATTCTTGTCTCTACATATTTGACTTTTGAACATTTCATATTTGCATTTATATCCATGATGCAAACTTAACAGTAAACTTTGACTTTATAAAATGCCATTAATCAATGTTTTCTTTGTCTGAAATCTTTGCAGTGTGCCTTTGTGGGGATTTGTAGTTGCTTTCATGTTGTTTAATGTAAATGGTTTGTGCAAACTATTTACCTCTCCCTTATTACATAATTATTCAGAGACTTATTTATGTCATTTAAAGTTTTTGTCTTTTCTTTTTTTCTTTTTTACACTTAACACTGTGTCGGCCGTTTTTTATGTTCAACTTGACTTTC
>NW_018164644.1:1199064-1203589 GCF_001263595.1 Phalaenopsis equestris | reverse complement strand
TGAAGTATTTAAGCTTCTATCATCTTCCACTTCTGCTAACATCCATTATCTAAAAATTGCTACTAGGCTCACCTCGTTGGTGAACATATTACAGTCTTATGGGCTGCAAGGAGCCATTCAGTGCGGTGTTTGGAAAGTTAAATAAACTTTTTGTTTGTTGGACCGTGTCTGCTGATGACTTGAACTTATTAAAGGCCCATCAGAACCATTAGATTTTGTTAAGATTAGTACTTCGTGAAAATTTGCTTTGGTTAAGACATATTTGACGAAAATAAATTTATGAAAAAAAAATTGATTTAATCAAGAGCTAGACCAAATCTAATTATGGGATCTCAATTCAAATGATCTCTGACGCGTGATCAAGAATTTTTTATTATCCAACATGAATTTTGATGTTAAAAGTGGGTTAATTTGGGTTGACCGACAAGGTGGTTGGGGAATTTATTCGTCAGAAGACCAAGAGGGTGAGAAGAGGAATTCTAAAGCACATTCTGGCTTGCCGAACTTTTGTTGTCTGCAACCTCTGCTTGCAAATGTTGTATCCTAAATATGGTTGTAACTTGTTTACACTCGTACCGAATACTCGACACTATCTTCCGATAACCAAAGACTCCATAACTATCGATCGCCGTCAACACTAGCCTTATCAACACCATTCACTAGCCACCGACAACCACTATTTACAACAGTCATTGTCAACATATTTTTATTGTCTCTAACATCTATATTTTTCTATAAGTTATATATCAACAAGTATTGTATATGATATAAAATAGTAAGCCTGATTTTTTAGTTTTGAGAAAATGGTGTACTTTGTAACTAGATGTTTATAATGAATTGCTTTTACTGTGCTTTTACTCGTGATTTTTTACTTTTTTGAATTCTTTCACGTAAAAATTTATGGTCTCTTGCTACTTTTCAGATATATGTATGTTAAATCTTCGTGCAATACTAAGATATTAAATTGTTACTGTAGCCATGAATTTTGAATTCTTCCACGCAACAAGCTCAATTATTTTAACCTTTTATGTGTAATAATAATAATCATGCTAGAAAAGGAACACGGCAGCCTTTGTTGTCAACATGCTTGCTTCTATTTATTCATAATTCGTAACTCTTCTCAATTTTAACGGTTAAATTAGAAAAATAATACTTGAACATTCTATGTTATCTTTTGCTTGTTGATCTCTGATCTCTGATATGAACAAATATTTGGCATGCGTGAACACGCAGCGCCAAACATCTATACAGCTAGACTCCATTTGAGCTTGAACATTGATTGTGGCAAAACAAATAACGAAATACGACAAAATGACAAAATCCAAATATGACGATTAATTAAACAGCCGCACAAAATCATTTAACATGTATACTATTTATCATCAATTCATGTATTCATATTCCAGCAGTATAAAAATGTTTCCATTTGAAAATGACTTTGTCTTCTCATCCAATTTAGAATCAACAATTAATAATTAAAATACTTTTAAAATTTTTTAAAATCATGTTTGTGTTATTTGTTTTTATTAATGCTGGTTAACCCATATCCTTCCGTCCTACCTTATTTCTAAGCAGTAAAAAGACTCGCGACATACAGAATTAACTTTGCCTGTCGATCGTTATTGACCAAATCCTATCCATTTAAGATCAGCAAATCTTAGAAAGTTCCCCTCTTATAAATCAACAAATTTGAGCCAATTGCTTCATATTTATTTACTACCATATTTTATCATATTATATATAAACATCTATAGAAAATGAATTTGTATGATTCAGGCATATCACGATATCGAATATGGAGTACTGGTGATGAATTCCAACCCTATGTGTGTAATATACAGCGGAACTAGATCAAGTAGGCAATATTTATGTTTGACTTTTAAGCAAATCTATCTGCTATGTAAAATAATAAAAAAAAGGATAATTTTTTCAAAACAAACAAAATAAGTCAAGTTAAATGACCTGTACAGAATAGTCTAAGAAAAACCTCTTCAAATTCCTATCCATGACAATAGATAATTAAAACTGCACGGTTATATATATATACATAGATATACATTTATATATATAAAACACCAACACCAATCTAACAAAAATGAACGACCAAAAGGAAAGGCCTGAAAAGGAAAGGCCTCATTTCATGGTATGCAATCAATCGACGATCTAAGCTCGAACATAGTGTTGAATCTCCAAACTCGAGATAAGTTCAAGTTCTGGAGATGATTATTCGCTCGGCACCGATAATACCGAGCTAAAAGTGAGATTTGAATCATTTCAACAGTCAGCCTCTTTACTCTTAATCGTTTGTTATATATATATATATATATATATATATATATATATAAATATAATATAGCTGATATAAATCCCTAATATGCAAATCTCTCTCTGTGGATCGCTCTAGCTATCTGAGTTGTCCTGAAAAGGAACACCAAAAAGATGAAAAAGGAAAGAAGCAGTACTCTTTCAAGAACACTGTAATTAATCCGTCTCCTCATATTTCTCCAATATATAATTATGCATCTTCCCCGATTAATTATTAACTCATCCGTGACTCATCAAGCAAAGTGGTCCCCGCCTATAGAAAGAAATGAAATTTATTTTTCTGGTTTTAAAAATCTATATATACGAGCGATTCCATAAGGTGGGCGAGGCAGCTGAACCCAGATTAAGATATGGGAGATTCTGGAAGGCTTCCGCATTCATTGCATGCAATCAAGAAACAACAAATAAGGTGTGGATTCTAAGAATAGGGTCGGTAGAGATAGCGTGAAGGAGTCTGAAAGCGCGTAGGTAGCGCTAGCTCGCACACTATAAAAGGCCTCAGTCTCTCCTATCTTTCCTACTCCACAGCATCTGCCACTCTTTTATTAGTTTCTTCACTTCACTATTTCTCTATTGCTATCACTTCCACCATTATTATCATACGGCAGTAGCAGTGAAGATGAACGCGTTGTTCTTTCAAAACATAGCTCCTCCATTTTAATATATAGAATTCTATTTATATATAAATTCTATATTTTCTTTCCACATATTAGCATTTTGGGGGGATTTATGTACATACCAAGAGTTCTTGTGTACATTATGTTTAATACTTACAACTTTATATTTATTCATACAACAATACCTAGTTTTTAAAATACATAAAAAATGCCACTAATATTTATTCACGCATGTTATCCAAGTAGATATAAAGCTTTATACAATAGACAGATAAAAGTGTAATAATTATATGAAGATCTGTGTTAATGCATGTATATCTCCTAAAATATTTTGCTAGTGAGATGAATGCCCTAATTAATTCGTTATGATAGGCACACATTATTGCGATGTTTACAATTAACCATCAAAACTGAGTCAAGGTTTTTTCCCAGCAGGCCTATCTGGCTATAAGAGTAATTATGCTGGACTTAAAACAAGTTAATAAAATTGCTATATTTGCATTAGTGCATACGTGCATCATGTATTCATATATATTTTAAATGTACCCTTAATCGTATAAAGAAATTATTTAGAAGAACATGAATCCTTCAGCATCATTTTTTTTTTTACTTGGAATTGAATTCTTATAAAACTGAATGATCAAGGAATAAATGAATCAACTTTGGCTGTATATAATTCGTTCACTTCAGTCTATTATCATCATGCCTGGCTAAACTCAAAAAAACTAAAATAAAATACAAATTAAACTAATTCAAAACTGAAAGCAAATCAGCTCAAAATTGATCCTCTACTTGTTGACCAAGGATAAACTCTCCGTAATTAGTGATGATGAGCGAGTCTAAATTTAAATATTTAAATAAAAATCGTTGGAACTTATAAATTGCTGTTACCTGCTGGCGCCAGCGGCTCGTCATCTGATAGAGTGGGCACGTAAAACGGTGTTGCTTTTGGAGGATTATAAATAAAGCAGAAGAGGTTGAGTTAGATTAAAAGCCAGAGGAGAAGATTCATTGAATAAATACTAATTATAATTCCGATTCAGAAAAGGTAAAAGTTGATTAACAGCAGTAGGTAGGTAGGTTAGGACAGAAGCAGCAGGAACTTAAAACGCATTTAGCATTAGATCTTTTCTTCCTCGTCATATCTATTTAGTAAATAACCAGCTGGCTAGAGAGTGAGAGACAGATCAATAAAAGTTGAAGAGCAACCATCTCCTCCAACTGAGGAAGGCCCAGCGAACTCAGATTCCTCATCGGCTGTGAAGGCCAGACTCCTCGGAAAGAAATCGAATTCCTTGGGCTCGGTTTCTTTTGCGGATTTCAATGGCCCCGGGCTCCAAAACTCAGCCGAAATCTTTCCCTCTACATTAAAAATATGATTGGAAAAATTTAGTTAGGAGGAGAATGCAGGACATTCAACGACCTGAAAATGACATGATATGATCACCTCGTCCGTGATCACAGAGGAGGAAAGATTCATTTCGGGGAAATCGCCTCCGCTGGTCAGCCCTGGATTATCGCCGAAGAGCCTCTTCTTCTAAGATGTTGCAAGAAAACAAAAACAAACAATTAGGCAAAAAAAA
>NW_018164644.1:1189474-1198964 GCF_001263595.1 Phalaenopsis equestris | reverse complement strand
AACTGAAACTATTAAAATCATCACAAATATGAAAAATAAAACTGTGCTAATAAAACTGTATAAGAACTCGTCCCAAACAACAGAAACTCAAACCAACTATTGATAATACTCCAGAGTATTTTGAAAAAATATTATATCTATGATATACAATATATCAAAAAAAAAAAAAGAGAAGATTTACATACATATCATTCAATTCTTATGTTCATGCATATCTAACTACCACCTATACTTCAATTTTAACATATATGCCAAACTTATTTATGCAAGAAAAAGGTGCATTTCATTTTTTTTTAATTACAAAAATGATTTATGATATCATATAAAAGATTTGGGCATTAGAAATGCAAAAATCAAAGTTTAGGTGTTAGATATGTAAATACACATTTATTCTAATATTTTAAAATTCAAAATAAACTGAAGAAGAAAAAAATTGAGCCAGAGAGAAGCATTAAGGTACTGGAATTAAAACAACTTTTCAAATTAAATATGATCTATCAAAGAAAGCGTAGCATAATATATAGCACTAAATGCATAAACTTTATTAAAATAAAATAATAATAATAATAATCATAATAATAATAGTTGAATCCTGATTTGAATAGAGTTCTCATCAACCTATCAATCATAACTGAACGCCCTAAAAGTATGTGGCACAGAATTGGATCTAAACCAACAAACAAAGCTGGCCACATCCAAAACTCCAATTCCCAGATTCAAAGATGGCTAAAGGTGGAACGTAAGATGACAATGACGTGGCTCGGTAGTGAGCCAAATGGGCGGCCCGAATTCCAAGACTTCACCACCACTTTACATGGCTGAAGCTGTCCATGCACCTTGGCCCAACTACACGCGTTTTATGATCCATGTCGTTCACTACTTCAATATGGAAAAATAATATATATACTAAATCAGAAAAATTGGTCCCCAACGCCACACAGAACATCGCTACATTTACACCCACACACTCTCTCTCTCTCTCTCTCTCTGTCTCACTCCAAAACTTGTGGCTAAGAATTAATGGCAACAGACAGCTCACACGTAATGATGTGATGGGGCAATCCTATTAGCGGACCGAACGGCGTACGGCGGCACCGTCCCTTCCCATCCGGAGACGTCTTCCCTCTAGACTCCTCAATATTATTTATTATCCAACAAATTAAATAATAGGGAATATTGTCGGAAAATATTTCTATAACTCCTGTACGTTATCATGCTTATTAAATTCCACAGTAAACAATGCTAATTTTACAAGCATTATTAATACATATCCTATTTGTATGAATCAGAAACTAAGAATCGAGAAATCTATGTATGATCACGCCTCAACAATCCTAAAATTATTATTCTTTGTTTCAAAATATCAAGAAAATCTTCGAACAAAGAAGCATAAAATTTAAAATAAAAAAATGGTATAGGCAGTTTGGTATGCAAAAAAAGTATGCCAAATAAGCCGCCCATAAGACGAGTTCTCTTGAATCAGTACACTTTTATTCCTAAAATATGGAATGATGAGATTTACTACTGACCTAGATCGGAGGGCTGCCGGAAGGGGAAGAGACAGGATCAGCGGCAGCAGAAGCTCGTCGGGTGGAGACACGGCTTTCGTTGCTAGTTGAGTCTGCAGACAACTGCGCATCCGATTGGAGAATGGCTCTCCGACGATCCTTTGAGGGGCAGAAGCAGGAGGCCGACGCGTGGGTAGCCTTTTCATCGGCGACAGATTGGGAAGAAAAGGGAGCCTGAATGGACAGATCTTGTCGGCTTCTCCGATGAAAGGGGCAAGTGCTTTCGTTCTGCACCCAAAACATTTCCACTTCAGAAACTCTTCTCGTAATAGCAGTAATAGAGAATAAGAAGCGGTGCGAACAACAATCGAAGAAATTTTCACACAATCACAGTTAATTTCCTCTACCTCTTCACCGATAACCGCGCTTTCCCTGACCCGCTTCAGGAAATTGCTGCTAGCCCTACCCGTAGATGGCGATGATGACTCCTCGCCGCTTGATGAACTCCCCGGCGGCGGTGGAGTAAGCCTCCACGGAACAACCTGGTAATCGTCCTGCTCCTCCTCTACAATACGGGAGTCGTCGTCTTGTTCTTCACCTGCTGGCGAGGCCTTGTCAATGGTTGTGCAGCGTTCACATGCCGAGATGATGGGGCTAAGCCGAGCTCCAGTAGCTCGCCAAGGTGTCTGCGCCTGACATCTCCGGCAGAGAAGCACCCTCGGATGGCGCTCAACCAGAAAATTAGCGCCGTGCACCTTTGCATCGCACTCCCAACACAAGCTCGCCTGATCCGATTCGCAGTACATCCTCGCTGACCGATCGCAGAGCTCGCACCTCTTCATTCCTCTCGGTCTCTCTATTTCCCTCTTCGATTACAATCCCTCTATTTCCTTGATTTCCCGCTGTCTGTTTGGGAAGAAAGGAGGAAGAAGGAATGGAGCGGAAGCGGAGCAACTTGCTCCCCTTAAATTCCTGCAGTTTTAGCATTCGAAATGACGGTATTAGCCCTGCCCGCCCCTCACCTGATATTCTTTATTGTATTTTATTTTATTTTTTATTTCCTTTATTTGAATAAATTTACTTATAAACCTAAATCTTTCCGTTTAATGTGAATCGGTTGACTAAACTTTCAATTAAAAGATCATCAATGTCGTTTATTCATATAATTGAATGAAACAATGTTTTAATGACTTTCATATAAAGGAATCAATTTGAATTCATTTATCTTGATGAATATATCTATTCGCTTTTCAATAAACGGTTTCTAATATTATTTAAAATAATTTATTTTTGCTTTTTTATTATGGTAATTTTTTTTTGTAGTTCTCAAAATAATAATCTTATCTGATATTATATAAATATTAAGAAAATGCTAACTATTCAATTTTAACTTAAACTTGATACAACACCAACAAATTTTCATCATCTATCACAATTCTCGAGGCATGACATGAATCTCGATGTAACATTTTGAGCAGAAATATTAATTTCGGTAAACTTATGCTCAAACTGACCGGATCGATCAAACATACCCAATGATATAAAAACTAGTCAAATCCGAGTGAGATCAAGCCCGGATCAAATCATTAAACCACTTTTGAAAGATTTTCTGAGGTATTTGAAAGGTCAAACGGATGTCGAATATAGCGAGCCCAATATTGCTCAATTACGACATCTTTAAGGCACTCAAATGTCCATCAAACGTCATGTGATCGAGGGAAACTCTCACGGCCGTTCGATTAAAATGGTTCGTATTCCTGCATTATTTACACCCAAAACACTATCAAAAGAACATCACCTCTCACATGAGGGAGAGGCTTGAGAGAGAACTTGAGGTTTTGAGAAGGAGTTCAAGTCCAACTTCATCTCTGTCACCGCCGACCTCTATCGACCACCGTTAGCTATCGTCGACCACTACCGACCTCCTTCAAGCACCGCCGACCTTTGTAGACCACCTTCGACCATCGTCAACCACCGTCGATCACCGCAGACCTCCGTCAATCTCCACCGACCTTCAACGGCCACCGCTGGCCATCTTCAAGCACTGTCGATCACTGCTGACCTCCGTCAACCGTCATTAACTGCAGTCGACCACCACTGACCTTCGTTGACTATCATCAATTGTTGTTGACTACCGTCGTTCACCGCCGACCTCCGTCGGTCATCGTCGACTAGACGCCGTCAGTCGACGTTATAACTTGGAAAGTTAATAACTCTTTCTCATCTGTGGGACAGGGGTCTCTGCAATCATCACTCAATAGTGAATTTTCGCAATTGGGCCAGACCCCGTGGTTGGTTTTCCACGTAAAAGTTTTTGGAGTCATCACTGCTTGTTTCTCTTTAATCTGTGTGAGTGTTGAATTATCGTACAATATTAAGACAATAATCTGTTACTCTACTGTCACGAATTTTTCAGCACGCACCAAAACTTAATAAACGTAATAAATAAAGAAGAAAAAATAAAAAAGCTGAATAATTTACAAATTAAATTCGTCGAAATATAAATAAGAAAATAAATAAATCTGAACAATATGATATTCAGTCTGGCTCAAATTTATTCAATTGTTTAGGAATACTTGGGGGAATTCAATCATAAATGCACATATATATAATCCAACGTTGCTCTAGAGTCGCGATTGACTTTATTCACTTCTGCCACGTGTCCGGTGAAGAGGGGAGAAGGGAAGGCGCATGTGGTTGGACCATTCTGTATCTGACCTGGCAAAATATGGTCCACCGTGGCAGCTTCATTTTCCCCCGGGCTAAGTTGCGAAACAGAAGTACAGAACATCTCAATTTATCGTTTTTTTTTTAAAATTTAATAATACTAAATTCTTAACATTGATTGGCCTCATAAAAATATATCCTTATAAAATTTCTCGTAATTTGGATTCTATTACATATGACGCATTACAAACATTTGATTAAAGCTCATCAAAGTTCGGTCCCAAAATCTTACTGTATATGTATTTGTGCGTTGCGGGGTTTAGGGTTGGTTGGGTGGGTGTTAATGCACAATAATGAATTAGTATACCTAACATAGCAAAATATGGAGCAAATGTCTCTCAATTTTTTTATTAATCAAAGTACTTATTAATATAAGGAATAAGCTCTCATATTCATGAATGTTTCGACACCATGCATATAAATATTGTTGGAGCATCAACAAACATACTACACAATTTTAATCTTTTTAGATATTGAAGACCCACGCATTCATATTTACATATTTACATGCATATCACTCAAATCCTCAACATCACACCAAATTAAATTCACATTTTGGTGGGCAGGTTTATGACATAATGGTGCTACAAATGTAAATATCAAAATATAGGAGATATCTATGTAAATATATAAGAATTGTGGGGTACGAATACGGCTGTATATGAACCAATGCACTCGATGAACAACTCAGCTCAATTGAGACTCATTCATGTTCTTTTATAATAGTAAACAAACAAGCTTTAATATTTTTTTTAAAGCTCAAAACTTTAATAAACTAAACACAAACATAATTGAACTTATTTATTTATCATCACACTTTTAATTTTAATTAATTAATCATTTTATGAATACATAATACATATTTATTAATCATATAATTAATATTAATTCTACAACATTTTATATCTTCATTTTTTTTTTTCATCTATTGATGACGATTGGATCATCACTTTATAACCTAATGTCTTTAACTAATCTTTTCTATTAAATATTCTGCCTTTTTCGCATTTTTTTTCCCATTCATAGCTCGATGAATCGCCTTCTTCGGCCAATGATTTAAAATTAATACATTTATTATCAAAATATGCAAGAAGTTTTATTGTTATTGATGCGTTCTAGAAAATTCACGGCGGTAGAGTAACAGACTATCGTCTTAGCGTTGTACGAAAGTTTAGCACACACACAGATGAAAGAGAACAGATGAAAGAGGATGAAAGAGAAAACAAGCGGTGATGACTCCATAAGTTTTTACGTGAAAAACCTGTTAGGGAAAAACCACTGGGTCTGGCTCAGTTGCGAAAATCCACTATTGATTGATGATTACAGAAATCTCTTGTTCTACAGACGGGAAATGATAACTATATTTTTTAGATTACAATGTCGACTGACGGCGTCTGGTTGGTGGTGATTGATAACGGTAGGTGGAGGTGGACGACGGTCGGCGGTGGTCGTCTGAGGTCGACGGAGGTCGTCAGGGATCGACGAAGGTCGACGACGGAGGTCGGTGGTGGTCGACGGTGGTCGATGAAGATTGATGAAGATGCTGAGCTGCAGCTTCTCCTAAAGACCTCAGGCTTTCTCTAGACTTCCTGCCCCATCAAGAGAGGGATGAAGTTCTATTTATAGTGTTATGGGTGCAATTAATGCAGAAATATAAACCATTTTGATCAGACAATCCAGAGAGCTTCTCTTGATTATACGACGTTTAATGGATATTTGAGTGCCTTAAAGATGTCGTAATTGAGCATGCTTAATGATGTCAGAATTGAGTGATCTTGAGCTCGTTGGATTCGTCTTGTCGGGCCACTCGATTTGAGTATAAACTTGTCATATTTGACAGACGTTTGATTTTTCAAATGTATTCATAAATCTTCTAACTATACTTTAATGACTTGATCTGGGATTGATTTGACTTGGATTATGCTAGTTTTCATATCATTAAGTCCGTCTCATTGAACATGTCAGTTTGACTATAAGTTTGCTGAAATCGGAGCTCTGGATGACTTTTTATCAAGATTTAAATATTTCTTGCTTAAAATATCATCTTGAGATTCGTGTCATACCTTGAGATTCGTATTGGATGATGAAAATTTGTTGGTGGTATATCAATTATTAATTAGAATAAATTATTTAAATTAATAATAATTATTTAATTAATATTTTGGAGTTATGATGCTTGACTTGGATGTCTTCGATTTTTCTCAATTATTTTTAAAATTGATAAACAATTTTATATTATGAGTTATTTTGTACTACTAGTCTCTTTACATTTTTGTTTGCTATAGTTTTCATTTTTATTCTCTATCTTAGAATTAACTTGTGAGACTATATATATATTTAAACACAATATAATACCATGTGGGCTAGTTTTTTGCTTATATGATTAATTCAATTATTTACATTTTTTAGATTTGTTCTTTTATTTATAGAAATTTCTATATAAAAATCTAGATGTTCGTTCAAAATTTTAGTTTGTTTAAATGCTCGTTTACTTGTCCTAAATAAATCAAGTTTAAGTATTGAAAAATTTAAACAAATCAAGCTCAAATGACATGTGAAAACTCAACAAGCTCAAGCCAAAAAGGAACAACTTAAAATTTTATCATGCCAAGTCCAATCTATGATATAATTGGGTCGATTACAATCCTAGACATGCATGCAAATTTCTGATTAATTTTTTCAGGAAAGCTTCTTATTTAAAGCTCTTCTCGCATTGCCTATCAAGCAATTCTACTCTCTCTCAAATGAGTCTCTCGTGCAAGCTAACTCTTGAATTCATCTCTAATGTTGCAGTAAATTTGATATTAAAATGGAAAAATTGGATGACTCTGTTTTCCTCATCACTTGAATTGCTCGTCACCTGCCACAACCTCTTCTGACTTGATTTGAGTTTGTCTTGATTTGAATTTGATCAATTTTGATATCATTAAGTTCGCCTCATCGAGTCAGTCAGTTTGATTGTAAGTTTGCTGAACTTGGAGCTCTGAATTACACCGATTAATTTGAACATTCTTTGCTCAAAAGATTTTATCGATATTCATATCATATCTCGAGATTCACATTGGATGACGAACTTGTTGATAACGTATGATTAACATAATTTTTTAATTAGATAGCTATCGAACTATTTTAATTGTATATATTGACACTTTCATATCCCTTGTATCTATTTTTTAGCTCCACTGCACTAATTGAAGCACTATTTCAAAATCAAGCCATAGAGGTGTAAACGAACCGAACACGAGCGAGCCCAGGTTCAACTCATGTTCTGCTCGTTTATTTTTCGAACAAAAAAGATTTATTCGTGTTCGGTTTGTTTGCTTAGCGAGTCGAACACGAACTGTTTATGAACGAAAAGTCGTTTTGATCTAATCACGTAGCCATAAGATGTTAAAGATCTCAGTTGGTTGAGCATCGATTCGTCCGTTATAAGTCCCTTCTGGTTTAGAGTTTGATTCTCCCGAGCGCAGGGTAAGGTACTCAAATAGTTAGCCGTATTAGGGTTGACTGACGCTCTTATAATCCCTTTTGCCATTCAATCAATACATATATATAATTGATCAATATTATTTCGAGTTAAAATGAATCGAACTCTCCCGAGCGCAGGGTAAGGTACTCAAATAGTTAGGCGTATTAGGGTTGACTGACGCTCTTATAATACCCTTTTGCCATTCAATCAATACATATATATAATAGATCAATATTATTTCGAGTTAAAATGAGCCGAATAGAAATAAATAAATATTTATTCATATTAGCAAAAGACCCGAATATAAATTTCTTAACGAGCTAAACAAAAACTGTTCGCGAATATCAAACAATTTTATCAGCCCCACAAGCCACCAGCAGGTAAGCCCATCGACTAGCTCGAAATTTGTTTTTCAGCACGAGCGTATAATATCTGGGAGCCGACGTGGAAGTTGTGCGCTGTAGGGACGTGGACTCGAGAGATCCAATGCCCGATGTTCTCTTTCACCACATGCCTCTAGTTTATACGGACTGATGAGTAATCGTCAACATCCGATAGCTGTGGCCACCGGTGAACTTGTGGTGGAGATTCACTATATATATATATATATATATGTCATCTGTTCTATTGCATGAAAAATTTGTATTCTATTTTTTTCTAAGTTAAAAAAGTTAATTTTGGTAATATTTAGTCGTCAAATATTTAAATAGATAGGAGTTGGGGTGGTATATGTAAATGCCCCAAATAAAAATATGGCAGCTGACTTTTTCCTGTGTTGGGTAGAAATTTAAATTCTTCAGATTGAATATTTTATTCTATGCATGCTATAATTAATTTTAACAAGTATTTAATGAAGTTATCGAATTACAGAGTTGTGTTAATTGTGCCTCCACAATCATTTCTATCGAGATCTCCACATGTAAAATATGGCAGAACCGAGAGTTTACGTTACCCGCTCATTTAAAGAATTTATGAAACATCTTTCTGGCACTGTAATTTATTAATTTCATGATGATTAACATTTTATTATCTTCAGTTGTGAAATTACAAATTTATTGCTATTTTTTTTAAGGAAATTGAGCCTGAAAGATAATATGCTCCATTGAAATCCATAATTTTATGATAGGAGATTATACCCTTAACTGTTATGCTGCACACAGATAAGTGAGTAGAAAATATTACGTCCGGATGTCTATACGTCTGGACTTTCATCCACTTGTGCCCGCGTTATCATACACTAATCATCTTTGCCTCTCTTGGACATAATATTTTTTCTTATGTGAGGCATAATTTTTTTTTATGCATTTAATAAATTTCTGATAGTTTTTATAGATGATATATTTATATATACAAGCGTTAAAATATAAAAAAAAATATTTACTTAAACAAATGTAGAGAAAACTCAGAAAATAATTATAAGTTGGGCATCCCCGCCCACCAGAGCCAACTGCCTCTTAACAACTACGAATCTTCGTTGTCTGTTCGTGCTTGATGCTTCTTGCTCCCCATCTCCATCATCGCTTCTAATTGCCGCTCATCATCACTCGCTTTATTCCAATGCATTTGCAATATATATATTTATATATATGAGAAGAAAATATTTCATTAAACCGAATAATTAGTGCATTGATAAATAAATATTTAAAATTTTAAAATAGGCCATTTACATATATGTGTACATACCATCCATTTTTTCTTTTTTTCTTTTTGAATTCACAAATCTAATACCTAGAAAAATTATTCCATGCGGATCGGCGTCCGCACGCAGCTTGCGTGCGGACGCCGA
>NW_018164644.1:1187289-1189199 GCF_001263595.1 Phalaenopsis equestris | reverse complement strand
TATATATTATTTGAAATTTAGGTGTTAGATATGTAAGAACATAGGAATTGATCGATTTGCATGTAAGCCTTCATTTTAATAAATTTATGTTTGGTGGGTTTTTATTGATTAAAAAAAAAATTAAACGAAATTCATTCGTATATGCATAGAAGGATGTAAACTCGTTTAATTTGTGCGAGCCAGAAGTTTGTTTTTGCTCGGCTTACTTCAATTTTTTTTCTATTTATATTATATTCGCGTTTAAAATTATTCATGATTCATGTATCTATGTTTAACTTATTAGAATTTGAATCAAACATGAATCAAATATGAGCTTTATCGAGCTTTAATGAGCCACTCGGCTGATGACCAGCACATAATATGAGTCTAACAAATTATCATGAAAATAGTGAGGCTTGATTAATTACTGTTAGACCTACAATACAGTTAGTAATGCATTATTAAGCACGACTTAATTATGTGTTTTATATTTTGTCTTTATAACTATAATATAAGACGTACATTAGTTGAGGGAAGAGAACCGTAGGATGGAATTTTGAAAGAACTGGAATCTAATCGTTTACTCGCACCATACAAGATATGAGTTATTTATCTTATCTTAAATCCTGCCTGTGATTCGCTCAAATATGACCAGATGTGATTGGTTTAATTATTCCTCTCAGCACCCAATTCAGTTTGAATAATGGGAATTAATATTATTGTCTTTCTTAAACAATTCTCATTAACTTTGAATGAGTTAAACGCGATCAGCATATATATATGAATCAAATAATAATTTTGATTAATGATAGCATAAAATATAATTATGTTCTTAATTACAGAGGATTTAAAACTATATATTTGCTCATCTTACCCGCACTAAAGAATGCCTAATTAATTGCTATATAAATAATCCTTTCAAATCTAATCTTAAGAGCTTTGGATTTATCTGCATCTTTCTCTCTGTATACTTATCTGCTTCAAGAAATAACTATTTTTTTGGGGGGGGGGGGGGGGGAAGTTGATCCATACTAATAATTAAATAAAAAATTAGCGGTCAGAGTGTGCTGCTGCAGATTTCGGTCTCCTAAAACTGCTACTAATTCCTCCACAGATCTTACACGACCATTTATTATTTCTTATGTTGAGTTGTTGGTTAACAAATAATTTTCATGGGATTTATAAATACATCCAACTACACTAATCCAAAATTTATTCCACAGACTTGATTTGTATATGGACAAGTATTAATATGCATTAATCTCTCGGGAAAATATTAGCATTTCATTCAAATCAGAGGCTTTTAAGCAGTTGGATGGATTGAATGGGTAAGTTGTCCAGAAAACATCAGCTAATATTTGGCATTTTCTTAAGAAAAAATTCACCTCCTTGATGGATATGTTAAGAGTTAAAGACGGAGTACTATGAATCATTCAGCTTCACAGGTGTCTAAAATGACTTGACGGAGCTAATATTTGGCATTTGACCAACTTTACTTGTACTCTTTCCTTCTTGACTGTTAGATCTCTTTAAAATAAATACAGTCAACTTTTGATGTACATACATTTAAGATTTGGATGACATAAATGCTAAAAGTAAAATTAGGGTGTTAGATATGTAAATACATAGGAATTGGGTTGTATGTATATAAATGCCCAATTATTTTCTTAGGTGAATTAGCCCTGAATTTTAATTTAAGTTTTAGAAATAAGGCACATTGTCACAATATCACGAAACTAAGTGACTGGATTTGTGCACGTTTCTTCCATCTATGTGAGGGAAAAAGGACTGAGTCATTACGAGTAGGGGTGTAAACGAGCCGAACACGAGCGAGCCCAAGATCAGCTCGTGTTCGACTCAACTATTTTTCGAGCTCAAAAAGTGTGTTCGTGTTCGGCTCGTTTGCTTAGGGAACCGAACACGAGCCGTTC
>NW_018164644.1:1175327-1187128 GCF_001263595.1 Phalaenopsis equestris | reverse complement strand
TTTTTTTTTGTTTTTTTTGTGTGGGGCTCGTTAACTTAGCGAACGAGCCGAACAAGTGCTTCTTAGAGAGCCGAACGCGAGCTGTTCGCGAGCAACGAGCCGTTTTGACAGCCCTAATTACGAGAAAATATTACGCTCAGAGATCGGACACGAACTGCGTCTGACCAACGAACGTGCATAATAGAGGTCTGAGCTCCTATCAAGTCCATTATACGTACACAACACATTTTCAGTCATTACACGCGCAGATGATTTGCCTAATTTACACATCAGCTCTCAATACCTTAAAAAATAAGCACAAAAACCCTTTAATTAGTATTAAGTGTAATAAGATATTGTCACATATATTAAAGAAAAGTGATAATTAAAGTAAAATACAAAAGAGTTTAAAGTACAAAACGACGAGGTGAAGTACAAAAGAACCTCCCAAAAGAAATAATTAAGAAGTTGTTTGATTTTGTTAACATTTTTTTTCCTTTTTTTCACTTTTAAATCAAGCATATAGGTGATTTTTTGAACAATGAAGCTGATGACTTTATGCATGCCACAATCAAGTCATTGTGAATTTGATAAAAAATAATATAGAATATTTAAAGTCATCATCCAATTGAATGAGGTGATTAGTCACAAGATATTTGAAATTTTCTTAGCGTTTTCATATTTTTCTCATTTTTATTTTAATTTCTAGAATTATTTGTTTGAGTAAATGAAATTTCATTAAACAAATTCAATTGAGTCATTAAAACATTTCCTCTATCCTTAAGAAAATTACAGAGATATCTTATGTTCAAGAAGATCAATCAGACACAGTTTTAGCCCATTTTGATTTATTTTACAAATTTTTTTTTATGAATTATTGTTGATTTAATGGTTTAAAAAACTATTTAAATTTTATTTGATATTATCACACTTTGATTTTATTTTTATTAAATTATGCTAATTTCCCTGAATCCAACACATTTTACTTTGTATTTTTTTATCATTTTTCTTTAATTTCCTATGACTTTTTAAATCTCTATAAATTTTTTAAATTCTGTGAGAGCAATGGTCTAGACTAGACAGCTTCACACTGAGTACAACGGATTCAAGAACTGGTTTTCTCACTCAAGAAAGGTAATGGGGATGTTGCTTGTAGAATAGAGTTGAGAAAAATAGTAATTGATAGTGTCCTAGTTTGGGTAAGCTTGCTTTTTTTATCATTTTTCTTTAATTTCCTATGACTTTTTAAAGCTCTATAAATTTTTTTAATTCTGTGAGAGCAATGGTCTAGACTAGACAGCTTCACACTGAGTACAACGGATTCAGGAACTGGTTTTCTCTCTCAAGAAAGGTAATGGGGATGTTGCTTGTAGAATCGAGTTGAGAAAAATAGTAATTGATTGTGTCCTAGTTTGGGTAAGCTTGATTCATGGTGGGAGCAGGGGTTTGAGGTGATGAAATAGTGGGAGAGTGATCCTAATGCTTTAAGGAAGAAGTTAATAAGAGTAAAATTGGCAGGGCTTCGCCAAGGAATGGTGTGGTGTCCCCTTAACCGAGAATTTGAGCTTATTTATAGGCTCGGGTAAGGGTTAAGGCTAGCAAGCTGGTTGGCTCAATCAATTGGCCATGGATTGGTGATGTGGAAAGGGTCAAATTTTGCTCACCAATGAGGGGATGCCAAGTTAGATGGTTAACTTTGGTGAGCTTCCATTCAATAGGTGCCAAATGTATTCGGGTTGGGTAGCTTGCTTTGGAAGTTATGGAGTTGACTTGGGCTAGGTCAAATTAGATCAAGTGAGCTGCTAGAGAAGTTACAATTCAGTTGGGAAAGCTTGGAAGGAGCCAATAGAGGAATGTCAAGTGGCTGGGAGGTTACACCAACTATTGATCTCTTTGGATGAAGCTTCTAGAGTGGCTTGAAAGGTTAACAATGTAACTTATAGTAAGCTCCAAAATAAGTTGGATACAAGATGAAAATGAATGGGAAAGTTCGACAAAGAATGTAGCTTAAAAGTTAGCCAAATACATATGAAATTGATGGGTTCAAATGAGCTCAAAAATGGTATATATATAATCATACATTTATTTTTTTCTTTTTTTAAAATGATAAATCTTCATTTTAACCTAAGGAGACTTCATAATCAAATGAATTTTCCAAAAGTTAAAAAAAGAGTTATGCAAGAAAGAGTGAAAGTGAGTAAATTCTTCCAAGAAAAGAACCACTATAAGATTCAAATATCTAAGGTCAAAAGATTTCCTAAGGTATAGGAATTCAACCTGAGCTTCAATGATTAGTCCTCAATCAACTTAACTAATGTTCTAGAACTCAAAGATAAATATATGAAACCAAAAAGAGTCAATAAGTGGTTGAATTCTAATTTGTATGGGTTCCAACAGTAGTTTTCTAAGAGAGCTACCAGGAAAATCCTAAGGGTGGATCCTAAATTCTAGAGGAAAAAAAAAAAACCTCATAAAAATGAGGTCAATAGTATGTAACTACTTGAGTATGTTAAATTTGCAAAAGTTCTTAACTAAATATTAGTTTCCTTATATTATTTCATTTGTTACCTTTGTTTATGTTACATATACTGGATGAAAGCTAGCCCTATGATTTTTCTGTGTTAATGAAAACTCTTGTTGATACTTGTTTGCATGAAAGAATGTACTCTTCTCTCGTGGCAATGTCAATCATTTTACTTTTTTCATTTTCCTCGAGATTAATTGCAATAAAGTCAAAGCGATGAAAAGATGGAAATTGCTAAGCTCTTTTGTTGTTAATGATGAGATCAGTTCCAATTTAGGCACAAATTCTTAGTCTTGGTTTGCTTTGGTTTTCTCTATGAACACTTCATTCTCAAACTTTGCACCAATTTGGACTATGAAGTCCTTTTTTTATATCTATCTTTTCTTTTTACGGATTTTAACTGTAATATGTGCACATATTTTATGATGTAAATACAGTACAATTTTTTTGGCTCATGACTTTGTAATTATATTTGCCTACATTGATTTACTTTCTCTCTACATCATCAAAACAAACGATGAAATTATATTACTATGCCAACATTTTCTAAGTTTAGCTTTAGAATGACTGATAAAATATTAGTATAAGGTTTGCATGTTTATTTTTTGAATTAATAATATTGATTTGAGTTAATAAAAAAATAATGGAGCATTTAAATTCATACCACATAATTCTTTTGTATTTACATATCCAACCCTTTAACTTTTATACTCACTTGCATAACACTCCTACCTGGTCTAATCCCGGGGACAGGAGCTTCTTACCTTGGGGTCAACAGTCGATAGTCGAAACAAAGTAGTCGACCGATCGATTGACCAAGCCAATTGAGCGAAGTTTGAACGAACGAAAGACAACTAGAGCCGTCTAACTACCCCAACTTAACAGAGTCGACTGAATGGGCCTTGCCGACCCAAGGGCACTGATCTCAGCCAGCCGAATCATAGACTCACTTAGTTTCTTAAACCTAAAATAACTTGTAATGCCCTAATAAAAGGAGTGTTAAACATGTGATTATAGACTTCTTACCCTTTGCTTATAAATATAAAGGTTATCTCTACAGTCACTAAGCTATAAAAGAAACAATTTTTTTAATGAGCACAATGTCATGAAAAAAAAGTCCCACATCGGAGTAGTATTTAAGTCCTGCGTTGTCCACCACCCCTAATAGCTCATTTTGGGAGGTGACAAGTGGTATCAGAGCAGATTACTGCCTGTCATGTATGTGGACTCTCCATGGTCCAATGGGACCCCCGGTGGAGTCGATCCGTGACGAGGACATCACGTGATTGGGTGGTGGAGAAAGCCACGGACAAAAAGTCCCACATCGGCTAGGTGTAGAGCTGAAAAGCAATATTTAAGTCCTAGGCTGCCCACTACCCTTAAGAGCTTTTTTGAGAGATGATAACACACTCTCTTTTTTTCTCTAGTTTTATGTTTTATTTCGTGCCTGTGAACATGACAGTTTCATATTCAAAAGTAGGATCTTTAATATTTATCAAGTATCATACATATTATATTACTATTTAATCATGATAATTAACTCTAAGATAATATATTAGTAAACTAATTTGATAGAGTGATTCAAAATTTAAGAAAATAGGGTAAATGGGGATTAAATCAGATTTGAATTGAATTAATAATATTTCAATTTTTTTTATGAATACCAAGAATTGATTAATCATTAAATCATAATATCAGTATGACTTTCAAATTTATTAAATTTACTTTGGGAAAAATGTAATGTATTTTTTTTAAAAAATATTTATATATTTCATCCATCTCAGCATAATTCTGATTACATTAGTCTTCTCTTAAGCAGAACCACATCATTGCTTCCTGATCCAAAATTCTTACAACTCATGTAATTATCATGAATAAGTATTGATTAGTTAATATTTAATTAAAGAATGAATTTATATATAATAATTAAAGCACTAATAAATTAAGTATAATATATTAAGATTAAGTATCTATCATGATTTATTAAAAAAATTAAAAAAATTAATTAAATTAATTGCTTGCTATAAAATTTTATAGAATAGTATCTTTGTGTATCATGAAAATTTCAGCATATATATGTTGTGACAACTAAATAATCAGTGTGACTTATGTGGTTCGACGCAAATCTGTCTACGCCCACTAGAAGAAGTTATTCCAGCATCAACAGGTGTGGAGAAAGGAAAATGGGACCAACTTAAGGTTACAGGTCAATACACAAACTAAATCTTCCACAATCCTATAAATAAGCGAGTATTAGATCATACAAATTATGAAATTTTAAATATAGAAAAGTTCATATAATTAGATCTCTTTTAATTATGTTTTATAATATAATAAAGATCATATAATTTGATCTTCTCAAATTATGCTACATAATATCATCATTTTAATATACACACTTTCTAATTTACAACCATTAGATATTATACTTTATATAACAATATCTACCTCATCTCTCACTTCTAGATAAATGGGAGATGACCAAATGAGCTCCAAAACCACAAAGACTACACAAAAATTGTTGCCTACGTACCAACCTCTCAAAGAGATTAAGCCTCGTGTAGTTCTTTTAAATGCTCGAATGGACAATCAATGATAAGCTTGGATGTTCACCAAACTTCTCAAGTAAACTCTTAGATTAGTTGTACCTTTATGAGCATGCCCATTGAATTCTCCTTCACATCTATATCATTCAACATAACATTGTCATCATCAATTACTTTTCAAACAAAGTGGTACCTTATAGTAATGTGTTTGGTACAGACATGATTAATTGAATATATGATAAAAAATATCACACTCTAAATATATTAGAACGCTGTCAGAAACTCCTAATTAACTCCCAAGTAATTTATTAGATCGTGTTTTCAAATCGATTCGTTCATCTTCTCCGTAACTGTGATGAACACAGCCTCTGTAGAAGGCAAAGCAAAAATATATTGAAGAATTGATCTCTAACTGACTATACCTCCTATCAATGTGCATACATATTCAGTCATTAATATTCATCGATATATATCACTTGCATAGTCTGACTTGGTATATCCTATACACAAATCATTAATGGATCACTGCATTTCAAACATCTAGACAATATTAATTGTATCTTTCATATGCCTTAGAATGCACTTCAAATCCTATCAACGACTCCTTTCTAGATCACGCATGAGCCTACTCACAATATCACCACTTGGCAAAGTATGTTTTTGTACAAATGATGACATACATCAGATTGTCCACTACACCAGCGTAAGGAATAAATCACATATATTTTCTCTCATGATCAGCTTTAGAACACTAATCTGAACTTAACTAAGGTGAGATACAATGCTTACACTCACCACCTTGCTCAACTCATCAATCCCAAACTTCTACGGCACCTTTGGAATATATGCTCCTTATGAGAGTCAAAGCTTTCTAGTTGTCTTGTTTTTGATAACTTTCATATCAATATTTCTGTTAACTTCATCTCACTCCTAAATCTTAAAATGGTCGGACAATTGCTTCTTCATCTCATCAATCTCTAACTAACTGAGAGATGCAATCAATATGTCACCAACATATAGAAGCAAGTAGGCGAACTCGTCATTGGCCAACCTTTTAAAATGTGCATAATGATTGTATTAGTTCCTCATGCACTCATGCATCATCATGAACTGATCAATCATATACTACTGTCATGATAACCATTTCAACTCATATAAAAACTTGTTTAATCTATAAACTAAGTCCTTTGAGGCTCCATGCCCTGCAATTGCAACATATAAATGTTCAATTGCAATTCCCCATGTAGGAACATAGTCTTGGTGTCTCAACCTTCTAGTTTTTTATTATGTATGTGTGCGTTAGATTTTTATGCAACCCTATAAGATTAATATCATTCTATCATTATAAATCTTCTGACACACAACAATTTGATATATTAAAGTATTATATAAATACAATACAAACAACAACATATATATAGGCGTAACCAATAAATAAAAATTATAAGATTATGCAACCCTATAAGATTAATATCATTCTATCATCATAAATCTTCTGACACACAATAATTTGTTATATTAAAGTATTATATACATACAATACAAACAACAACATATATATAGACGTAACCAATAAATAAAAATTATAAGATGGGGTCATCGAATAGGAAAAATTTTACGTTTGACAAAGAAGAATAATGGTTAATAATTATATTTATTTTAAACTAAATTGAAATTAAACCTTAATTACTTCATATTATGTTATATATATATATATATATATTAAAATAAATTATGAATTTTAAAATTTATTTAGATCATATTGACCAGAAAATTCTCATCGAAAAAATTGACGCGTGATCCTTCGCCCCTCCCCATGACCTCTTTTGCTAGTCGATCGCTTTCAGGCCGGCCTGAAATTCAATGGACAAAAATCAGACCCAGCTTAGGTCACACAGATCATTAAATTAATGGGCTCAACATCATTCAATTCAGATGACATATGGATCGAATTGAGCCCAATTAGAGGCCACCCACTTGTTATATCATTCCTGGTATAAATTTATTAACTAATAAATGTCCCCAGTAAAGATATTAGAAATTCAGAATATAATAAGTGACGTGACATAAATCTGAACATAAGTTATATCATTTTTTTTTTAGGGGCATTTACCTTCATACCACACAATTCTAATATATTTACAAACTGCCATATCTAAAACTTAGATTTTCCTATTTGCATATAACATCAAAAATACTATTGTTACTAACATTATAAAATTGAAACTCATTTTTTCATGCATAAATTTATAAATGACTTAATATCAATACACTATAAATATAAATATCAAACTTTAATTATTAGATATGTACGCACATATGTAATTTTTTTTCTTATAAGTATAAAGAAAAAGCAAGAGAATTTAAGATTGAAAAAAAAGAAAATTTATTTTTGATTTAAATTGATGTGCATATTTTCTTATAGAATCAATTTTATGTGCATATTAATTTTAATTTTGAGTTAAAAAATAGAGCTATTAATTATAAAGTACATTGCATGCTGAGCGCATTAGGATTTTTTGGCATTTAAATAGATTGGAACAGTCGTATTAGGTGAGCTGAATTACTAGTAGCTGATTATTGTTATAGTAATTTAGCACATTCATTTGGTATTTATGAACAAATTTACGCTTTGTAGTTATTGTGAATTTCTCTCGAAGATGGTCATTAATTGCTCAAAAATCATTTTGAATTTAGACCAGTGTCTAGATTGGATCCAAGTATACGAGCAAAGCTATGGACCGAAACTTTGGAACCAATTTATTTCGAGCCGATTTCGAGCCATACATAAATTGGCTCTAACTAACTCAAGATCAAATTTACACTTTGTAGTTATAGTTGTGAATTTCTCTTCAAGATGGTCATTATTGGATCGAAAATCATTTTGACTTTAGGCTCGGATCGAGATTGGATCTAAATATAAGAGCAGAGCTATGGGTCGAAACTTTGAAATTAATTTATTTCGAGCCGATTTCAAGCCGTACATGAATCGGCTCGGACTAACTCGAGATTAGCTCTTATTTCTTTTATTTATAAATATTATTATATAATGCTAAATAAATTAGAATATAACAAGTCACGAGCTAATTTTGATCCCATTTCGAGCTGAAACAGATCCAAATTACTCAATTAGAGCCAAATAGTTTCAATTTTAAGTCTGATCGAGCGGGCTCTGAGCTGAAACGGATCCAAATAATTCAATTTGAGACAGCAAGTTTTGATTTTGAGTTAATCGAGCTCAATTCAATTTCAAGCCGGCTCCGCTCTAAATCTTGCTCGAAATCAAATATAATGAGCCGTAGGCCAATTTCAAATCGCACTAAATCTATTTGAGCTGATTTAGGGACGACCCCAGCAAGGCTTGTATCTCAATGCACGGGTGGTTAATTTTGAAGCAAATGGTATTCTTTCTGCAGGATATTGAAAGCCTTCGACAAATGTCTTTCAAAAATTACAAATCATTATATATATATATATATAGTAAAATAGGAGTTAAATTTATCAAAATCTAATAAAATCTTTGGTTTATTCGTGCGCTATAAGATTTGAAATAATTTAAATTGATGTCCACCAAATTTAAGATTGCAAAATATTTATATTATATATTTATCTTAAATTAATGCTTTTTTTTGGGTAATATACATACACAAATGTCATCCAACCACGTCACCCTTCTTCAGTCTATATATATATCATTTTTTACATAATATCTTACGGTTTTTTTAAAATTATTTTTACTTTTTTATTTTATTTTCAAAAATATATTTTTTTTTTTATTTTTAGAAATAAATAAACTAATTTTTAAAAATACAAAATATTTCTATATTTTCAGAGTTTTACAGAAAATAATCACCAACAAATTAATTTTATTTTAAATAAAAATATAAAAGACAAAAAGGATTAATGGGAGTGATCAATTTCAAAACATTTTGCTTAAAAAGGAACAAAATGATGGTTAAACATTCAATTCAAATTGTAGGATGATCGTTATGCATATTAATTCAAGTCCAAATAGGCATTAGATGAACGCTAGTTGAGATTCTACAAGTTACTAATGAAGAATTAGTATATGAAATTATTCATAACTTATCAAATACAATTGAAGATTTCCTTTTATGCTAAGACATATATATTATATGTCTAGACCATTCATAATATATTATTACACATCAAGTAGAAGCTTTATGACTAAAAATAACAAATTGCATAATCAAAGTTAATAACGATATACTTGTGGCACAATATACCACTCTACTTTATCAAGAGTCATATCCTCATCGTAAGACTTTAACCACTTTATTTCTTCTCAGTCACATAATAGGAATCTAGATATTTCCCCAGTTTCTATTTATGTCCTTCTTAAGAGTTATGCTCTTTTAAGCGTCATAGTGAATCATAAGCGATTGAGATGTCGGTATTTCATTTTCTCTCTATTTTCACATTATTTCTTCTTCCTACTGAATTTGGCTTTCTCACAAAAACAAGCATATTTAAACTAAATAATTAACCAAAGAAGAATGTATTAAGTAGGATAATTCTGATTATTGGACACATTAGTACTACACAAATGACAACTGATCATTTGACTAATTAATAGCATACCGCAATAAGAGTTTAGGGATGATGTTAATTAACTGTAACAATCTTGATTACTTTGGTTCATGATTTCATTTTATGGATGGATATCATTAATGAAGTTCATTTATTATTGTGATGTTTTCAAACATAATTATTTTTTGCACACTTCATTTTATATGATGAGTCTAGACCATCAAAAGATATAAACATGTCATCATATTAATTGTAAACCCAAATAAAAAAGGAAGCTTTATTCGATTGGCTAAATATTATGTCTAGCCCACCATGCACATGTTGTCATCCATTAATTATTGAGAGGGGATGAAGATGCATGAACAGTAGTACATGGCCATCACATTTTCTTAGTAGTTAAATCAAGCATCAACCCCACCATCTCCTTACCCATCAGCTCCTCCAACATCCAAGTGGAGCCTTCCATTAGCTCGGGACTCATCCGAAACATGAGTATGCAGAACTCCATCTGATCCAACGTTCCATCTCCATCCAAATCACCTTCTCTCAACATCTCCACAGCTTCTTCTTCCCCGAGCTCTGCAAGCCCCAGCATTCCCGCAGAGTTCTGTTTTAAGCTCTCCAGCGTGATCACGCCTCTCTCTGCGTCCACCAGAAGCCGAAACCCTTTGCAGAGCTCATCGATGAGGCCGGCCGGTCCAAGCCGCTCCGCCATTGAAGGAAGAAAGTCTTCAAATTCCAGTGCGCCTTCCTGCGTTGGCTCCATCAGTTTAGTTGTTGCTGAACAGTTCTGTGCTAGCTCCAGCTCTCCTTCGTAGAAGCCTCATGGGGCCATCTCCTTTTAATCTGCGCTGGACTTGTTCTTGCTCTGCAACTGAAAAAGTTTGAAAGGAAGCCTGACATGTCCACCTATTGGAATCTTTCTTAGTCGATGACTATGATGCTTCACATTACTCTGTGTTTTAATTATATGTATCAAAACTCCGGTTTTTTTTTCTTTTTACTTCTTGAAAATGTATGACTTGAAATTCTCGTTTGCAATGGATTAGTTGGGCTTTGTCCTCAAGTAAAACAGTGCATTATTGATTTTATTTAATTTATCATATAATATACTCAACCAAAAGAAATTTAATAGCTTTGAGACTCATCCTGGCCTAAATTTGGCCAAAAGCCCTGATAAAATTTTCTTAGAAGTTTTACACACATACCATTTAATCCCTATGTATTTCCTATCTAACACCTATTTTTTTTATTTTTTTTGCATATATGTCACCTTACCTATACATATAACACCTATTTTTTTTTTTTTTTTTTGCATATATGTCACCTTGCCTATACATAAAAATGTGTATTTCACTTTTTTTAACTTAAAATAGTGGTATTTTTATGTGAAAGAAAGATCTAAGTGGGATAAGTATTAAAAAAAAAAATTCACTTTTTTTAAGTTAAAATGGTGGTATTTTTATTTGAAAGAAAGATCTAAGTGGGATAAGTATTAAGAAAAAAATTAGATATTAAATATTTTAATACATAAAATTTGGTGGTATGTATGTAAATGTTCCATTAATTAATTTGTTGAAAAGCAAAGTATTTATTAAAATGAAATAAGTTTAAGATTGATATAGAGGGGCTCAAAAGGTCTAAGAAACAAGAGATTATTACGTCTGTCGACCGGACGCTAACGGCCTTGATACACACAACCGCTCGGCGTCCGGGCAACGGACGTAATAATCTTTCCTATAAAACACATGCAATTAATTTCTGTATGGTAAAAATAATGTTTGAGATTGATAGGCAGTGAAAAGCATTTTTAAAAGTATGTTTAAAAGATGAAATGAATTTAAGAAATTATGTCCTTTTTTTAGATGAAGGTTAATTTCTTGAAAATGCACATTAAAATTTTCCTTTAAAATTTTAAGTTTAAGTGTTGTAATAATTTTTTTTTAAAATTTGATTAAAATTAAAATATTTTAGGGTTTAGGGTTTCTAAATTCTTTAAAGTGAAAGTAGAAATAGAAATTTTCTTTAAAATCCAATAAAAATAAGGATTTAGGGATTGATTGTATCATTTGGACATTAAATCTTGGGATTTCTGGTTGCTCGAAGTCATCATTTATAGTCTTGAGTATATATTTTATACTATTTATATGATCTTATCTTCTGTGGTGAAGTATTTAAGCTTCTATCATCTTCCACTTCTG
>NW_018164644.1:1175025-1175227 GCF_001263595.1 Phalaenopsis equestris | reverse complement strand
CCTCTTATATTTGACTCCCTCAAAACCATAGAAAACTACAATCGCAGAAAAGAATAACATAATATTCTACTTTTGGGCCATATAGTTTTTGACAGAATATGACCTTCAACATTCCATTGACCAAGTCCGCTCTAGCTTCCACACCTTTCTTCGTTATGTACAAAAGTAAATATTGACTCAGGTAACCAGCTGGAAAAAAAAA
>NW_018164644.1:1174311-1174925 GCF_001263595.1 Phalaenopsis equestris | reverse complement strand
AAAAAAAAAGAAATGTCCTGTCAGGTTTTCAGTCTAGTCGAGCTTTTTAAGCAGGCAGGGAATTTTACAGATCTATCTGAGAACCAAAGAAATGATTATTTATTAATTCACAAGCCTCAGAAATTAAGTCTGCGTCATCGTCATTGCATTTGAGTTAAGCTAAAGCAAGAATAATATGGCAATCAAATGAATACTTTTCCTAAAGCATAATCTTGAATAGGTTAAGAAAATTTTCAAGTTTCCAACTTTAGAGGTAGTGCACATAATGCCCTATAATTGAAAACTCAGATAAAGTGTTGCCTTTTTGTGACCTTTGAACACCCAAATATGCTCTCTCCATCTGCCATTATAGTGGGGGGAGGGACCGAATAGATAGAGCAGCTACGGCTTTTCTACTGACAAAAGTCTTCGACGAAAAGCTATTTAGCAAAGAACCAATAGCTTTCTATACCTGGCTGAAAAGAAATGCTTCCTTTTACTATCAATGATGTGCCAAGAATTCTTACCATGTCCCAAAAAGAATTCATAACATTTGAAGGAATAAAAGCATAGAAAGAGAAAATTTAACTTAGCAAGCACAGAAAACTTCATGCACAGGATGGACTATTTCTTTT
>NW_018164644.1:1128885-1174211 GCF_001263595.1 Phalaenopsis equestris | reverse complement strand
CCGATCAACAGGAAATGTGATTGAATTGAAATATGAAATCGGGCTCATAAAAAAAGGCATCTCTCTATGGTGAGTAATTGGTCTAAATTATTTTAAATGCAGCATAAAACATTAATGTATTTGAAATTATGTGAATTTTGAACAAATTCTTGATTTACAATTTTATGTAAATTATTGTTGGTTAATCGGGGTCATAAAAAAAGGCATCTCTCTATGATGAGTAATTGGTCTAAATCATTTTAAATGCAGCATAAACCAATAATGTATTTGAAATTATGTGAATTTTGAACAATTTCTTGATTTACAATTTTATGTAAATTATTGTTGGTCGCCGCCTCTAACATTACATGTGACCCATTGTCATCCACTGTCCGCCACCAACCTCCACTGACAACCCACTACTTGCACTCACCATGCATCGTGCACCCTCATCCATTGTTAACCTCATACTTTGTATTATTTTTATTTCACTTCAAATCAAACAAAATATATTAAATTTTACATTTATTTTACATTAAGACAAACAACTCCTATGTAAGCAATCCAATCACAATACATTTCTTTTACTCCATATTATTTTTTTCAACAACCAAATAGCTCCTAAAGTTCAAAGTGAGGGTGGATCATAGAGGGATGCATGCTATTTAATTGAAGAGTACCCCATGTCATTAAAATTATCACTAATATTATGATTTAGTTTGGATAAAATTTATTTAGTATTATTATTTTCTTTTTGTTAATTTTATTTTTATAAAATAAATATATATGTCTTTAGAAATTGCCAAAACAATTTAAAATTTTTGAGTTATTTTAAAAACAAGTGGGCTACTTTTAAAATAATAAATGTGTTTTTTTTTAAAAATTAACTGAAAAGAAAAATAATCTCAAATGGTATATAGCAATATATACATTTAACAATGAGCTAGTAATGCGAATGAAAAAAATTATGATCGTTATAATACGCACATTAGAGTGCCAAACCTTGAATGATGTGGACATAACATGTGAACATATCATACTCCTAAAAGACCCTACTAGCATGAAATGGCTTCAATTGATGTCTAAGACTGTAACTGAGCAAATCTGGCTCGAAGCCTTCTCAAGGGGGTCTCGATAAAGGACTTACAAGGTAAGCTCCATAAGTAGAAAAGCCAAGCTCAAGCTAACTCGACTAACTTGCAAGCTTGTCAGCTTTTTTAAGAAAATTTAAATATAAAAGTATATTAAAATTAATGACTTTATCCATTATATATTAAAATATTTAAATTAAATTTTTTTTTTATTTATATCAAGTGATTTCTTATATTTATCTCAATATTAAAATATTTAAATTAAAAAAAAATTTTATTTATATCAAGTGATTTCTTATATTTATCTCCTAAATATAGTATATTAGTCATTTTATTATAACACCAAATTGAATTAATATTATTTTCTCTTTTACAAAACACACAAGCTCACGGCCGACTAGAAATTACAAAATAAGCTAAAAAACAAGCTCAAATACAATTAATTAATCAAACTCAAGCTCAATCAAGCTCAAACAAGGGTGTGGCTAGAGCTGTGACTCACCTCATTTAAAGCCCTGGTATACTCCATATAGAGCTAAGCGATATTCATATGCTGTCAACTTTCTAAAGTTTTTTCCATTATGACCACACTTCACTGTATGGTTGACATAATAACAAGAAGCAAAGCTTTCAAGTTCGAAAGCTTTTGCCTAATCATACCATGTGATATAATCTCTTCATTAATTTCCACTGCAATATTAAATTAATACATCATATTTCGTGTTTGGATGATCTCTGCAAAAAGAAATTTAAACGAAATGATGAAATAATAGCTCGAACAATGATCCACCAAGTCCAGACACAATAAATCAATTTTGATAGCAAAACTAATATCTTCGTTTATAAAATATTACACTCTTACAACAAGACAGCAGGATGAAAATTTTGAAAGAAAACCAAATAAAATAATAAGAGGATTTACATTCATATGACTGTATTTCATTTCGTCTAAGTTAACAATAATGATTAAGATATCATAAAAGTAGAAACCAAAAAAAAAAAAAAGAAGCTATGAGGTTAGATAATGTAAAAATATTCAAAAGAGTTGAGTGATATTTATAATGTAAATAGCTGAAAATAATAAGGCTTGGGAAATATAGTGTTGTACTGGAAACTAATTAGTTGCAGCTTAACGACAAAGGGAAATGCGTAATTGCTTGAATTCAATGACGCAGGAATGTGGGAGGGGACCAATAGACGTAGTAGTAGTGGATCAAAGCGAAGATATGACACTGAAGGAGAGAGAGGTGGGGGTGCGGTCGACGTTTACAGAGATGGAATGCTCGAAATGGAAGTGGGGACTGGGAATTCGAGGCTTTTTGCCAGACCTCTGACACCACCGCGAAAGTGACGGACCAGCAACACACAGACAGAGAAAGAGAGAGAGAGAGAGAGAGACAGAGCATCTGAAGTGAGATATAGAGATAGAGGGAGAGGAGGGGCTCGAGAGGGAGTGGTGGTTGAGAGAAGAAGATTACCTGCTTTTTGGCTGGGCAGATATGCTATGATTATGTATGGCATACTCATAAAAACCAGAGATAGGGTTAAGCAGGAAATATAGAAAAAAAGAAAGAGAAGAGGGCTATATAGACCTTGTGTCTGTGGTCTATATGGCAGTTACGAACGTCCCCGGCCCCCCTCCTGTACCAGCTTTTGCGAAGGATATTTGTGGCTTCACTGCCACCATGAATTATAGCAGCAGCAGAGCTTCAGTGTTCATCTTCGGAAACTCTTTCCTTCTATCCTCGAAAATAATAATCAAAAAAGGTCAGTAACAGGGCGTTAGAAATAGAAGATGATGAAGACAGCTCGATTGAGAGCAACCACTATCATGCTCAATAATCTTTACTACAAAACTCATTCCCAGCTTAAAATGGGTACCCACCTTTCCTGAAAGCTGGCTCAATTTTTTGAGCTTAAACCAAATTTTTATTTATTTATTTTATTGCTTTTTTTTTTAAAAAAAAAAACTTCAATATTTACTATGTAGAGGAGGGAGTTGAAAACCATCCAACAAAGAATTCTTTTATAAAAAGGACACCCAATAGTCTAACTTAACTCTCTTACGGACATCACTTGAATTGCCCTCTTTGTTCTCCATCACAACAAAAAGAGTGTTGAGGGCTTATAGCTGTTCTTCTCCTTCTCCCTCCAAACTTGGTTGTGCAAAAGCAACATTTTTAGGTAAAATAAATGATGCGCAGAGCATCCATTTTCCAGGTGCAACGAGCCTGACTCTGTCTATTTTGATGTCAACCACAGTCTCGCACAGCACCATGTTAATCCTCTGTTCATCAAAATCAGATTGATGAAAGCTGAGGTAGCAGGATATATGAAAATTAAATCAGGACGAACAAAACAATTAAATTACATTAAAAACTTAACCTCATGGAAATCAAATTCAGGATTCAAAGCCTTCGAAAATCCATAAACATGAATTCGTGGCAAACAGCAGCTATCTGCCTTAGCTCTTCTTCTGAAGATACCACGAAATGCATCTACAAAAAAGATGAATTTCCAAAATAGACGCTGAAAGAAACATATAAATCATAAGAGTTAACTCTTTAATAGGGAGATTATTAAATGCCTGCAATCTGAGCAGAGATGAAAATAACTATCGATATGCTTACTAACATAATTAAGCCCAACGTTGCCATGGGTTAATGACTAGATAAATATATTCAACAGACAACAGCAATAGCAAGCCTATACCACTAAGTGGGGTTGGTATCGTATAACTAGATAATACATTCATCTAAATAAAATAAGCTCAAAGTAAATAATACAACACATTCGGTCTCCATAAAGAACTAACGCATAGATATCATTATGTATAATAATCAGATAAGTAGAACACAGACGAAGAGCTAATCAGGATAAACAGGCAATTAGATGGCTGGTCATTCAATGGAACACACTAAGAACTAATCAGGATAAATGGGCAATAAGATGGCTGTATACTCCAATTCAGATAAATAACAAAGATTGGTTCATAGATAATTTGAATGTTAAAAAGAAATTACATGTGAACCATATTGAGTGTCTAAATAAGCGGAGTTTGAATCTCGAGACAGAAATAAAATGCCGGGCTTGCGAAATGGGAAGAATAATGTAAGAAAATTTTAGGAAAATAAACAAATAGAAAGCCATAGCATAAATGAGGAAAACAAACCAAGGAACTCTACAGCATTGTTTGGCAGATTCATGACCACTTGTGTAACGTGATAAGATCGCTGACTGGCAAATAACGTCTCTATGAATCTCCTGCCGTCCATGTTAAAAACCTGGAGAAAAACAGATATTAAAAAGAACACTACCATGAGAGTTTGAAACGGGATGGACTGAACACGGATACTTGGAACAATATAGAACCATTTATATGCCTTAGCATGCACTGGGGGATAGAATAGAACAGCATTGGAGTCACCAGATCACCATGCAAAAGATTTAATCCACATTTTTTAAGAGGTAAACAATGATCAGCAAACGTTTTAAATCCATAATGTGATAAAGCATGAGTATAACTGCACGTAAGATCTGACTAATACGGCATATGCAAAATTCACCATTCAAAGCTATGATCCTATGGAGTCTAGTCTTGTTGAAAATATTGTGATGAGCATCGTAAGCCTAGAATTTTCTAATAAAGATTCACGAAGAATGCACAAAATTATGCACAAAAGTCAAATTATTAGTTCATGGACCATTAATTTAAACAAATATTCATCTCTTTTTTTTATGAAAATTAGAAAGAACATAAAATTTGCACAAATGACGACTTTTTAATCATCAAATAGAAGTTTCACATAAATTTAGGACAATAAATCACAAATCAAAAGGAAATCAAGCATCAATCACAAATAAAGATTGTGAAAGTTAAAACCAAATCCAATCACACAAACAAACAAATAATTAAATTGTAAAAATACAATACTAAGGAAAGAAATCACGAAAACCATCCATAATGCTAGAAAGATTCACATCCAACAAATATTAGAATATCGAAAAGACAAAAAAATTAAAAGAGAAAAAAAAAACGCAAAAGAGAAATGTCATCATTAAACTGAATTTTTCCATGCCTCGGGCCTCTATTATTAATCATAACATTGGATCCAAATTTGGCGGTACATAACACTAAAATCTAACTAACAAGCACAACAGGAAAGAGAAGAAAAGAATAGAGAAAGAATTTAGAGTGAGAATTTTTTGGAATTCATTAAAATGAGTTTTTAGTCCAAAAAAATTACATTACCTGAGCTTAAGTCCTAACCACCCTCCACCCCACTTATAAGTTTGGAGTTTGACGCTACATGAAAGACTAAATATTCAGATATATTAATATGAAAAAAGCAATTGAAAATGTTGTTTGCTGTAAAATACAACAGACACAGTCCTGTTAAATTTACATTAGGTAATAATTAAACGAGAGCGTTTAACAATTGAGATCACCAACTGATTGGAGAATTCATTAGCGTGGTCAAAGGAAGCTGCCAACTTCATATAATTGGTAGGGCTGTCAAAAAAACTCGTGTTCAGCTCGTTCGTTCAGTAAAAGAGCCGAACACGAACAACTCTTTGTTCGCTCATGTTCGGCTCGTTTTAGCTCGAAATAAATATATATATATATAATAATATATTACATACATTATATATATTTATATCTAAGTTTAAAACGTAATTGCTCGTTTGGTAATGTGGTTATGCGTCTTCTTTTGCATTCATTTGATCCAGGTTCGAATCCAACACTTTACAATTATTTTTTCAGTTTAAATTTAACGAGCCAATTTAGAGCCGAACACGAACACACTGTTCACGAGCCAATTTCGAACACGAACAATTTCAAACGAGCCGAACACGAGCCAAGCTTGAGCTCGCTCAAGCTCGCCTTGTTTACAGCCCTAATAAATGGCAACTTACTGGGACAAATACTGACATTAACACTAAAGCCCTGAGCGGGTAGGCCAAAATGAACCATGAGGCGAATTTATCAAGATTTTGGCGAGTACATTATAAGCTTTGACAAGTTCATCCAGATCTTACCAAAAATCTTTTAGCCCAAACCAACTCTTCAAGATTGAGCATGCACACACAAATCTCTCAAATTTATAATCAAAATCACAAGCATCTGAACAAAAGCTTCATAACTGCAAGGAACAAAATTTATATTATGCAATATGGCAAGGATAGGTTGGATAAGGTTAAATATAACAGGCAAGTTGTAGAGTACTGAAGTCAAAGGGCAAAATCCCAAAACATTCACTAAAACCTAAATCAGAAACTAAAAAAGTAATAGAAGATTCAGCTCAAAGCCCAATTCACACCAAAAAGGCAACTGACACAGCCCAGCGCAAGAATTAAACCAACAAAATAGAGTACACAACGTATTCTCTTAGATATCACTTAGATAAGGAGACTAAACTGGGAATGGCATGACTAGATATAGAGGCTAAACAGAAATTCCCAGTGCTGAGTAAACTACAAAAAATCAGCCGTAGTAATGCATTTCCGATGAGTGATAATGCGTATCAACAAATATTTTATCAAGCATAAATCTCGATGTAATTTTTATAAGGAATCTTCCAAATATAAATTCAAGTTCATCCGGGCCCCAATTTCAGCAAAGTTTATATTCAAACTAACGGGCTCAACAAGAAGAACCAAAGGATAAAAAAATTTGGTTCAATCTGAGACAAATCAAGCCCATAGACCTTAGATCGTCAATTAAATGATCAAATAAACTCCAAATTTGACATATTTATATTCAAGTCGAGTATTGCAACAAGATGAATCCAATGAGCCTAAGATTGTTAAATTTTGATGTCATTAAGGCATTTGAATTATTAAAAAAAGTATATGATCAAGAGGATCAACATCAACCCTCCGATATGGTGGTTAGAGAAGTTATGCGTTAAACGACCAAAATGCCCATCCGTGAACTCTGTCGTCGGCAACCCATGTTTGCAACTGTTGTATTTCAAATACGATTGTTGCATCTAACACCTGTATAAAAGAGCTAGTGATAACTACCATCACCGATCATTGCCCTTCGTCCACTATCAATCACCATCGACTATCACTATCTGTTATCACCAACCAGCGGCCACCGACGCCCCTTACTTGCAATTGTTGTATTCCAAATACAATCGTCGCCTCTAACAGAAGCATTTAAACCAACAAATAATCACTAGCCTTCATAGCCACCGACCCGTGTCGACAACCGTCTATCGGCCACAAGAGATCGTCGCAGATAGTCATTGCCTGTCGTTGCCAACCACCGACCTTCGACAACCCCTGTTTGCGAATGTTGTAATCTAAATAAGACTTTTGCGGTCAACTACTGTCTTTGTAGCCACCAACTATAATATTTGTGACCAACTACTGCTATTACAGTTTCCAACTACAGTCTCGGTGACCAACTACTACTACTGCAACCACCGATTAAAGTCTTTATGGTCAATTACTGCTTCTGTAGCAACCAACTACGGTCTTTGTGGACAATTATTACTGTTACAATTTTCAACTACGGCCTCAGTGGCTAATTGTTGCTATCGCAACCATCGATTATAGCATTTAAGACCAATTAGTGACTTTGTAGTCACCAACTACGACCTTTGTGGTCAACTACTATTGTTACAATTTCCGTCTATGGCTTCTGTAGTCAACTGCCGCTATTGCAGCCAACGACTATAGCCTTTAAAGCCAACTACGGTCTTTGTGACCACTACTACTATTACAGTTTTCAATTAAGAACTCTATGACCTACTGATGTTATTGTTGTCACCGACTATAGCCTTTATAGCCAACTACTGTTTTTGTAGTAGCTAACTATTGTTGTTACAGTCAAGAACCATATTTGTTGTCGCCAAATTATGATTATTATAGCTAAATTACGATTGTACATCTGTGATTATTAGCTTTGTTATTATATTTTCTCCAATTCAATTGAAACTACATACTTACAATTATATAATAAGTTACTTTGATTGGTTTAAGCCCCATAGTTTTCCCCTTCTAGGGTTTCCATCTATAAATTTTAGTCTCTTCTGTGTGTTTATTAGATCTTCATGCAATGCTAACATATTAAATAATCACTCCATCATCATGAATTTTCTGGCATACAACAGTTTGGAGATGTCCACGGGAAACAAAGGCCCGTGAATTAAATCTACCATAGCTGTCAATTTGGGTCAACGGGTCGGGTTCGGGTCCAGCCCAAATAATAAGCATGCGAAAACTAAGACCCAAAACCGAACCAAACCTAAGTTTGACCTGCTAACCTGAACTCGACCAGAAATGTCATGCTTATTCGGGTCATGTTTAGGTTTTTCGGGTTTTATGCAAACCCGAGCCGAATAATAAATGAGTCAAATTCTTTGACCCGAACTAGACTCGAAAAATATTCGGTTCAACACTAATCATGATTTTTCTAGTCGAGTTTAAGTCATGTTGGCGTGTTGGGGTAAATTTTTTACACCCCTAAAATCGACACTTCTTAAACAATTAACGAACGTAATATAGGAGCTTCTCGTTCTAATACCCGTCATTCCAAGGCACAATCTTGACGTCCGGGACACCAAGACTGCTTTATTTCACCCAACCGGCAAAGGAACTTCCATTGCACCTCTTGAAGACTATGTATGAAAATAAGAGAAGTCTCAAAATGAGATCCTCCGACATAAGGCTCGACAACCAATGGTGGTGCATAACGAATGGCACATTTACCTCAACATTGACAAACTAAAGGTACATGGCTAGTTCCCCACGAAACACTGACGTTCCTTCCCATAAAGTTGACCTTCTGAACACTGCTAGCTCTACACATCCATCCCATGTAGTCAAGTGACAACAAACCTCCAAAACGTGTGGAGAACTTAGCTCAACATCATTTAATTCGTGAAAAATTATGACGTCTAGTGCAAGTAGAGTTCCCTCTAATGGATATAAGTCATTTCTTTGCTAAGTTGGTCTCAACCTTCAAAACAATTTCACCTTCTTGATGACTTCTAAGTAAAACACTCGTAACAATGAAGTCGCCCACTCTTCACCCACCATTCCAGGTGATGATCTTAAAGCCAGAACATCAGGCCTCCATTTCTATTTCATTGGATGAAAATTACTCTAGTGATAAAAAAGTCTCTTTAGCCATGGAAGACCAGATACTTATAATAAAGAAATCTAAAAATGAGATTTTTTAGCACTTATACGAGGTTCAACAAGTAGCATGAATGCCAACAGCTAGAGCTTAAGTACCACAAGGACAACCACTAACAAAAGATGTTCAGCTAGATAGCGTATTCTCAGCGCCCACTCCTCATACTAGACTTCCTCCTCAACCTGGTCAAGAATCTAACCTCATTAAAATTATCAGTTCCACACACCTATCCCCATCATCAACCTCCAAATCAGTTTCGGGGACTCAAGGATTTGCTAGGAATTGCGGATTGCAGAAGGGGCAGATCTAAATATGTTGCAGAAAGATCCAAATCGAAATGAATGGAAGAAACCTCTAGAACGTATGTTGGTTGAAGGCGAGCTATCGTCTATCGCTTTGTTCATTGCAATGGAAGCTCTTGCTTCACTTGGATAGGGATTTCCGGCGAGCAAGCTTTCCTCTTGCTTTGCTCGAGTACTGTGTGACTCTCCTTATCAGTCGAGTGGCCTAATAGCTCCTCTCCTTTCAGTCACATCTCGTTGCTTCGCACATTTTGTGTCCTGCTGTGGCCTGCTGAAGTTGATCTACTTCATGAAATGAACGAAAAGCGAGATGAACGTGCCTTTTCACTTCAATTAAAGTCATTACCAACTTAAAGAAGAAATTAGGAGGCCAGTTTGACAGGAACTTTTCAGCTGCTTTACAGGCTCATGTAGATAACACCCCCATTGGGAGGTAACAAATAGAAAAAGCAACAAAAATGTTATCAAATACTATTCTTGAGAGTGGTTACAACCATATTTCCACCCAAGGCCAATCTTGACCTACGCCCTAGACTCAAGAAACACAAGATTTTTGACACCTCGTTCTAGGTTAATCGGTCTCAAGGGGATTCAAGTCAACCTCTTCCAATACATGTTACAGTCTTCAAGTGGACGCTCCGACTAATATCATATGATAGGTTTAAAATCTTTAATGGATTTTATTTCAGCCTCTTCCAATACAATACGTTCGTTGAGTAAAAGCTCCAACTAATAACCTAAGATAGGTCAAACATACTTGATAGATTTTATTCGACTTTGTCAATAACATATTAACGTCGTAAAGAATCTCCGACAAGACAACCTAGTTGGGTCTAACGTTCTTGGTGGGTTTCATTCGATTTCATACATAACATGATAACGCTGAAAAAAATTTTCGACAAGACAACGTAAGACGGGTCTAACAACCTTAATAGATTTCATTTAACTTTATTCGCACAGGTTAACACCGTCTAACATTTCTCGACAAAACAACCTAATATGGGTAAAACATCCTTTTAGGATTACTCATAACTACTAATATACAAATGATCTCAAATCATTCGAATAATGTTAATAGATTATTCATGATTTTTTACATATAAATGATTATTTCTCATGGTTTCTTGCATACCTCAAATCGATCAAACATTCTTGACGGATTACTCATGGCTTCATACATACAAATAACTTCAAATCGGTCAAATATCCTTGGTGGATTACCTATAGTTTCTTACATAAAAAAGATCATTAACACTCCAACAAATAATCTCAAATAAGTCAAACAAAAATTATGAATTTTCTTCAATCTCTTCAGCACATGCCAACCATGATGTTACTCGTTTACAATTATTTAATGAATGTGTGGCCAGTCTATCACTCTTATGCAATTATCTGACTACAGCATTGTTAATTCCGATGCTTAACACTATCAATATTATTGAAGATTCAAATCTAGTATGTCGGATCATAGTATCTCCTGCTATTTTTGTTTTATCTGTACGGCCGCTAGATTTTGGTGCAACGCCAAGACATTAAATAATCACTTTACCATTGTGAATTTTCCATGCAACAAATATAAATATTGATCTTTACATCAAAGCAGTAATACTCTACTAAAAGTTGGAGACAATAAATTCACATTAATTAATTAAAGCGTTCATCTGCTTGCGCTTTTCACTAAAATTCCCGAAGCTTCCTAAGAACCAACTATTGCAATTTTGGCAAGAATAAATTCATTTTTTAGTCAACTTTTGGAATTTTGACATATGAAATGAAATTAATTCAAACGGCACAAGATTAAAACCCACCAGCATCATCCAAACAACATCAATGATGACGGCTATTTAGGTGGAGTAAATGATTCAGTAAAACATTAACAAGCCTCATATAATTGTTAAGATGAGATGGCCGTCTTCGCATCTACAAATTTTAGGCAATGGAATAATATATATTAAAAGAAAAGGCGGTCTGGAGAATACAGAGAGCACGAGAGAACAACAAATGGCTCAGAAATCCGTTCATTTGATAAATTTGTTAAGGTCCTAATAGAGATTTAAATCTTTAATGCAATTATTAGCAGAACTGTACCGTAAAATATATGAGGCAAAATCTGCAGATCATCAATATTAGCATAATCCCAAGCATTTGGGGTCTACTTGATGCATGCTTATTCTACCGAAGAATATGGTGTATAATATTAATCAGGAAAGCAATCTGAATCTGTCAAAACTAATCTGTTTCCGAATAGCTGAAAATTTGATTTCCAACAGCAGCAGTAAGTTCCGATGGTTTCAATCCACAATCATCCAACTTATGTTGAAGCCAACGAAATAAAAGAAACCGAAAAAATGATGAAATGATCCATGGACTATGTATGAGGGGAGTCATTTTACTCCCAAACTATCTAATACGTTGTTATGCCGTTTGTTAGCTTGAGGACAATTTTGTCTTTTATTAGCCTAAAGGCAATTGAGTCTTTTATTATTTATTATTCTTTAGTATAACTAGACTCTAATAGGTCTAGGATTGGGGATGCATGAGATTATTGTTGAGGCTTAGGTTTAGGATTTAAGAGAGATTTCTTACCTCTCGAATTGTAAGAATTGGGAGAAATCGTCTGCCTATCAAATTGTAAGTGCTTATGTATTAGTATTAAATTGATTGATTTATCATAATTTATGTGTCAAATCATTGCCAGTCCCTATCATATGTTCACTCTAATCACTTGACCCTCAAATCTGATCTACAATAGTTTATCGATTCTTCAAATCAAATCCAAAATAATACATAAAAAAAAGAAAATTTGCATATCATATTTTAAAAACTAAATGACAAAATTAAACTCCTTTATAGTCTATGACTAAAATATCCAAACACAAACAAGCGAGGAATCATTTTGAACTTTTATTTAACAAAAACTATCAAAGCCAAAACAGAAATAATGAAACCCTTGCTTAAATCATTGAAAATCAACCATAACTACTATACTTAAAACTTACCAAAAATATTATATTTGTAAATTAAAAATTATTTAAATTTTATGAAAAAAAGTAGTATGTTATTTTAAGATTTTTTAAACCAAAAAAATGAACAAAGATATGCACTAAAAAAAATTGGAACCTTAAAATTGCTAAAACTAACAAAAGCAAAATCACTATGATGAAAGCAAAATAAAGAAAAAGTGAGTATAAGATCTTGAACTTAATGATTTAACTGGAGTTTGTCTTATTATGTGTAGTATAGAAATAGCAAAACAAATAATACTTTTGGGATCAAGAGATTAATGGTTTAGGAAGGCGACTTTTGAGAGAATTAAAATATTGTCAAAAGGAATTTCAAGAAGAATGATTACTATAGAGAAATTTTTTAAACTCAAGAAAATTTAACAAAGCCCATCGGAACTCAATAAAATCGTCAAAAGAAGCCTAAGAACTCAAGTAGTGCTTTACCAACTAATTATTATCTCTCCCTGAAAAATTATCATTAGCTTCTGCCCATCTATTTGGGGTTAGCATAAATAATCTTAATTTTCAGTCATTCATATTAAGTGTTGTAAGAGGGTTAACCTTATTCTTTAAATCATTTTGAATAAAATTTATCCATCTATCCTTAAGTTTGCACATTTTCTTTCATCAACTAATCTAAAAAGCACGTTTCCTACCTTTTGTTGTTGTGTTCAAACCACTTAAACATGTTATATGTTGTCTTATATTTTAATAAATGTCACTCCAATATTTTCTATAATATGAGTCATTTTTTAATTTATATTTGCTAATTAATTTACAAATCCATTTTAACATTTTCATTTCTATCAAACCTAGCATGGATATCAAAAGCATTTTTAGAAGACAATATTTGAATCCATAAAATAATATTAGCCTAATCACAGCTTTGTAAAATTTACCTTTTAAAATCTATAATATCCGTTTATCACACAACTCCAAAAGCGGTTCACTAATTTAACCAATCATCCTTGACACTAAAAAGTATATCCTCATCGATATTTTTATTATTTAGTATAATAGATCAAGATTTATAAACCTATCACACCAAGGAATCACTTTATCTTCCAACACAATGAAAGTTAATTATTAAAACCAAGTCACCAAAATTGCATATTACATACTTAATCTTTGTTATAAAAATTATAATATCTCTATCTTCTGAGTATTTCCTCGATTGGTCTATTTTTACAATTATGTCAATGAAAGTTTCACTGACTAAAACAATATCATCTAAAAAGAGCAAGCATCAAGGCACCTCACTTTGAATATCATTTATAAACATCTTCATAACCAATATAAAATGGTATGAACTCAAGATTAATCCTTAATTAACCTACATTAATTAGAAACTCTAAGATCACTCTAAAATTGCTTCTAAAATTATGCAGTGGTCCATCATACAAATAATTAATAATGGCAAAATCTTTGACATGCACCCCTTTATCTTAAAATTAATTCATATGATACTCGATTATATGTCGTTTCAAAATCAATAAAAATCATAAAATCTTATCTTCATCCTTTTGACTTCACAATTTTTTTTTTTTGAATTAATAGTTACTTGAGTTGTAGATCTGCAATTATTTTATGAAATTTATGTCATTTTTTGCGTAACACATTCTATTACTCTCTCAAATTGCATGGAGCCGAGTTAATATTTCAAAGCTCAAGCAAATATATATCTATATATATATATATATATATATCTGTGTGTGTGTGTGTGTGTGTGTGTTCGCGCGCCTTCTCCTGACTCATTGGTTGCGGTTTTTAGTGTGAGTCCCTCCAGTCGGGGGTTCGATTGCACACATGTCTAGAAGGAGGGTCCGCCCCTCGTTCAGACTCGCTGATCAACCTCTCTCTCTCTCTCTCTCTCCTCTCTCTCTCTCTCTCTCTCTCTCTCTCTCTCTCTCTCTCTCTCTCTCTCTATATATATATACATTGATGTCCAAATTGAATGTGACAAATAAGAGTTGTAATACGGGCATGTACTAAAACAAGAAGGGATGATTTGCAAAATTATTATATTAGAAGAAAAATGAGTGTACCATTCATGGAAGATAAAGTAGCAAAATAAAGACTATGGTGAGCATGCAAAAATCATAAAAAAAGAAGCAATAAGATGAGTTGATCTGTAAGCATCAAATACGGAAAAAAAGTATTTTTGGATGCTTGACAATTAGCTAAAAGCCAGTCACCATGATTTATCCATTGTTAGCCGCCATACCTCAATTTTCCTATCCAACCTATTAAGAACTACATTTCTCTCAAGATACTCCACTGCATTTGGGTTCAGATCATTTGCATATACATACTTCACTTTCTTTGCAGCAGAAATAGTTAAAGGGCCAACACCAGAGAATACATCGCCTGTTAAGTAGAATAATGATAAATATAAAGTGAACGACATAATAATTGACAATAGAAAACAAGTAAAGAAAACATCAAGCCTGAAATATGTGCACAATACAAATTCAGAGATATGAAGTCGTTGCTAGATGATATATAACAGGTAGTGACAAGAGACTTCAGTACTTCTCACTGTAACCCTCGAATTAAATTTGAAGTATAGAAATACCTTAAAGTATCTCCTAATTATGGTGGGAACATAGACAAGTTATCTTTAAAAAAACTAAAATGAACTTAAATTCCTTTAACTAGAGCTCCAATTAAGGACATTTTACTTCATTTTGAAGTTGCTTTGTGATGTATTATACTATTATTATTGTGTCATAACATTGCGAGTAAGGCATAGGCTAAAGCCTCAATTTTATTTTAGATTTCAAAAATATGTAAATGGACGAACTATCAAAATTAAAATAAATTCATTGTATAAAGATTTGCTTCCACGGAGAGACTGGATTAACCCTTGAAGCACCAATGGCATCTGGATTTCCTATCCTATAAGAAGTTGAAAAAGAATAAAAAAATAAAAATGAAACATATGAAACATCCTCCAACCACAAAACAATTGCCTATGATCTGAAACAAATTTGTCTATAAACTTTTACCCACAATCATCTCATTTTAGACGCCAAACATATTAGAACAACCAGCAATGTTATCCCCCTTTTCAACCCATAAGGTAAAATCTTCTCCAAGTAATTCTTGCCTTCCCAAAGGATACACTGAATTTCAGGTTGTACAAACTTGCAATCCAAAGCTCGTTTATCATATCCAAGATCATCACCTAAAAGCATTTGAAGAAACTATATTTTCAAATTAACCTAAGGATATTATTTAACCACTTGTTTTCCTTCCTAAAATCTCACAAACTTCTTCCATCAGAAGCCTGAATATTTAGTTTCTAAAATTTGGAACTACTGCACTGTTAATTTATCATGCTAAAAAAACTGTGTCCGTTCATTGAAGCTCGTCCATAATAGTACTACTCTTTTCATGTTCTTAACCTCTTGAAGTTTTAGTGACCAACAGCATCAAATAAAAAACTAAAGCTATAAAATTTAGCATTCAAATGTACAATGCAATAGACGTGAGTCGTGACAAAAACATTTTAAGCAATCTGAGAACTAGATCAAAATAAATAGTGTCAATTTCAAATATTATTTAGGGATTAAGAAAATATCAAGTTATAGTCCACGAATACACAATTTACAAAAGAACAAGTTCCAGGATGATCACACCACCAAAAGGAGATGCAAGTGCAATCTAAACACAGATACAAAGAAACTTACAAACTATCTCAGAGCTCGCAAAGCACCTTACAAGCCTTTGTCTTTCAGTCGACAATCTAGAATTCCAATAACTGCAAGGCGATCCGCCCAAATTATCAGCTCGTATCTCAACAAATGATTATAAATAAATAAAATTTAAGAATTCAAGATAAAATTTAAGAATTCAAGAAGGTTATTTTGACAAGATTAAGTCTGAACAAAAAAAGGATCCTGCACTATACTGAAGTCTGGTAAGCGCTGACAATTCAGATGTTTGATAGACGTTCTTTTTCGGTCAACAAAAAAGTCAAGGAAAAAAAAATGTTAAGTGCCTAGTCCTCGAGGTGAGGGGATGGAAACTGCTTGTTGATCACCTCGTAAGGCTCCCATGTTGCTTCATAGTAACAGTTCTTTCTGCTTAACCAATACCTCATTTGCTCCCCCCACTCCTCGACGCACTCCTTCGATCTCTAGCGGTTCCAGAATCACTTCCAAGTCCTGTGTCAGTGTTGGTGGTAGTGTAGACAATGGTATATGATCTCCAATCGCACGTCTCAGCTGTAATGCATGGAAGACCGGATGTAGTGCGGATGATGGGGGTAACCTCAAACGGTAAGACACTGCCCCGATGCGTGTCATCACCAAGACTCAAAATATCGTGGTGACAGTTTCTCACTTCTTCTCGAGACTAATGTCTTTTGTCAGTAAAACCTCAGTTTCAAGTAGACCGTGTCACCTAGTTCAAATTGCATCTCTTTCCTGTGTCAGTTCGTCTTTTTTTTCATGGTTTGTCGAGCTCTCAGTAAATGTCCCTTAAGCTCTGCTACTATCATGTCCCTCTCCTCTAGGTACTAATCGATGTGGTACTATGCCCATAATGTATCAAGTGTGGTGGATCCCGTTCATACAATATCTTGAAAGGGGTTGTCTATGCTGAAGTGTGGCAAGAATTGTTATATCAATATTCGACCCATACAATCCACTTAGCCCACAGCTTCGGTGTAACGGATACCAAACAACGCGGTATATCTCCGCACCCATGTTAACCACCTCTGTCTGCCCATCCATCTGGGATGATATGCGATGTTTCTTTTAAGGGTTGTCCCGTGCAACCTAAATAACTCCTTCAAGAAGTGGCAGAGAAACGCTATGATCATTCCGATACAATCGATTTCAGCACCCTGTGCAAACAGATCACTTTTTGGACAAATACTATCGCAACTGGAACAAAAGTGTAGGGATGTCATAAGGGAATGAAATGTGCATACTTAGGCAATCCACGACCCCCATGATCAACGTGAATCCTTCTGACCGTGGCAACCCCTCGATAAAATCCATCGTCACTTCTTCCCAAACCTTCCATGACAATGATAATGGTTGCAGTAACCCTCTTGATGTCGTGATCAAGTACTTGTGTAGTTGGCACGCTTCACATTTTGCCACCATGCCCTCCATGTCCCTGCACATTCCCACCGAATAAAGCTCTACCGCAAGACGACTGTAGGTTTTCCAGCCCCTAAGGTCCCCCGATTGTACTGCCATGAAACTATTGTAATAATTTGGAAATATAATCGGCAACTTGGGTAAGCAGGAATCACCCCTAGTGGAGCAGTTGTCCCCTCAATGAATATCCCGAATGACTGTTCGGATCCTGTAGTAACTCGGCTCTTATCTTCTTCAATTCTTCATCCCTTTCGCTCTCCTGTCTCAAGACTTCCCAATCTAGGACCAAGGGTACCGATAGGGTCATCAATTGGGGTTCCTCCATCTTTCATGACAATGAGTTAGCTGCCTTGTTTTCCAATCTTGGTTGGTATTGAATCTCGAAATCAAACCCCAATAGCTTGGATAACCATCGTTGATGCTTCTCAATTACCATCTGCTGCTCCAAAAGAAACTTTAAACTCATTCGATCTGTCCTGACAAAAAAATATCGTCCTAATAGGTAGTTTCGCCACTTCGGAATGGCCAAGAGAAATGTCATCAATTCCTATTCATATATTGACTTTAGCCTGGCTCTGGTCGCAAGAACTTGGCTGAAGTAGGCAATCGATCGTTAATCTTGCATGAGCACTGCTCCCAACCCGTACCTTGCGTATCTGCTCCACCACAAAAGGGTTACTGAAATCTGGAAGTGCTAATACCGGGACGCTAGTCATGACCCTCTTCAGCTATTCAAATGTCTGTGTCGCTGCATCCCCCATTTGAAATTTTCTTTCTTGAACTGCTCTGTCAGTGGTCATACTATCATGTCATATTCTCTCACAAACTTCTAGTAGTAGCTTATGAGACCGAAAATCCTCTCAACTCCTTTAAACTCCTTGGTAAGGCCCAATCAACAATAGTCTCGATCTTGGATTGATCTACTGCAACCCCTGTTCTCATCACCACATATCATAAGTATTCTACCCGTAACTGAGCAAAGGGACATTTCTTCAAGTTGATATACAACTGGTGTTTTCTCAATGTCTCTAGAATTGTCCTTAGGTGCCTCACATTCTGTCTTCGTAAAACTATAGAAGAGAATGTCATCAAAGAAAGTCAGGATAAATATCTTAGGGTAAGATTGAAAAAACCTATTCATTAGGAATTGAAATGTCGTTGGGGTGTTGGTGAGGCCAAACGGCAACACTAAGAGCTCATAATGTCCTTCATGTGTCTTAAACGTTGCCTTGTGCATATCAACAGGATTCATCTTGATCTAGTGGTATCCCGACTTAAGATCAATTTTTGAGAAAATGATTGCCCCATAAAGCTCATCTAGTAACACATCAATCACAAGAATAAAAAATTTATCCAACACTCTCTCCTTGTTCAAAGCTTGGTAGTCCACACAGAATCTCCAACTACCATCTTTTTTATTCACCAACAGAACAGTACTGAAAAAAGGGCTTAAACTAGGCCTGATAATCCCGGCCTCGAGCATCTCTCGGATCAGTTTCTCTATCTCATCCTTCTGAATCTGAGGGTACCTATATGGTCTGACATTGATGGGGGAAACAACCTCTTTTAATGTAATAGCGCGCTCGGGCTCTTTCGGGGGAGGTAACCCACTTGGTTGTTGGAAGACATCTGTAAATTGTTGTAGGAGCTGTTGGACCCCTTTAGAAAGCTTTGCCAACTCTAAAGCTAGAACCACCATAATGCTCTGCAACTCCACCAAGTAGCCTAGTTTTTCTCCCCGAATCAACTTGACCATAGTTTTGAGCGACATCATAGTTTTGTAAAAAATAACATCTCCTCTCAGCATCACCTTCCTACCCTCCACTTGGAACTCCATCGTCAGGGACTTCCAATCCACCTTCATTTCCCCTAGCATTCGCAGTCACTTCATCCCCAAAATCACATATGTGTTGCCCAAATCTAAAAGAAGGAAATCTTCCACTATCTATAAGTCATGTAGTGTCAGAACCAATCTCTTGCAAATTCCACAACTTTGCTCCACTTTCCTTGTCCCCATTATCACGTCGAAGCTCCTTATAGTCACCAGCTCTAAACCTAGCTTCTCCACGACCTGATTTAAGATGAAGTTATGTGTGGCCCAGCTATCTACCAACAACACAATCGACTGTCACACTGATCCACTCCCTCACCTTCATGATTTGATTTGGAGTAAATCTTGCCATCGAATTGAGGGACATCTCCACCACATCCAAATGCAGATGCTCGACCTCCATAGCATCCTCCTATGACTCCTCACTCTCTTTGTATCCTCCTCCTAAACTAAAAGAATCTGAAGGGCGCCCTCTTTGCAGCGAGGTCCTAGGGCATATTTCTCGTCACAGCGGAAACATAATCCATTCACTATTTTATCATGCACTTGTGCATCTGTGAGGCGCTTGAAATTACTCCTGAGACGGGTTCATGTAATCTTCTATTTCAGTGTCTTCTTCTGAAATGACACCGTCTGGGTCCTTGGCGTCGTGGCTGTCAAGGTGTTCTTGTAGAATCCCTCGGTGTTGTCGCTTTTACCGGTCTTGTTCACTTGTTTCTTATCATTCATCATCTGAGCAAGTTTCATCATTTCCCTCAATCCACGTGGTCTCAAAGGTCGGATGTTTGCTCAGATGTCAAGCTTTAGAGCTTTCAAGAAATTATCTTCCAATCCTGCTGCAGAAATATCTCTCAGCCTCCCAAACAAGAGCTTGAACTTCTCCTGATATTCTATAACTATCCCCTCCTGAGTCAGAGCAGAATTTCTCATTTGGGTCTCCTTCCCAAATAACTCGAAAACGTTTCAACAAGCAATTCTTAAATTCCTCCCAAGAGTGTATCAAATACCTTCCTCCATCCACTGAAACCATGCTAAAGCCTTCCCCTCCAAGCATAATCCCGTTGCCATGAGCTTCTCCTCCTTAGTTAACCCATTGATTACAAAGTATTGCTCCACATGATACACTCACCCATGTGCATTCTCTCCTTTGAAAATCGACATCTTCAGGTGTGGAACTCCCCTCTTCGATCATAGGTATATCCCAATCCCGATTTCCTCCTTCCTCCATCGAGCTCTTTCGTGCCCCTTACACCATCCCTCCAATTTTCGGCCCATCACCCTCCATCAGAAGTCTCCACCCCCCTTCTGTTGGAGTCCTAGAGGATGCTCTTGAAAGTAGATGATGTCTTCTCGTTCGATCTCCTTCTCTTTTGACCTGGCTAAGAATTTCCTGGTCAACTATTGGTTAGAGTTTGCAGCTGGAGCGACCAACACTGCCTTGTATTGCATCTCCATGATCTTTTTCATAATATCCCACATTTCTCCTATGTGGCAAACCTCCCTTCCATTCCAAATCTGATTTGTCCTACCTCTTCTTTTAGCACATCTACTATCTTTGTTGTCATCCCACCAAAATCTAGGCTCTAATACCAATTTGATACGCTCCGACGCCAAAATCAGCGAGCAATCAATCACGAAACAACAAGGGATAGAAAACAAACTCAAAAGAGAGTTGCACTTAACAAACAAACAAAGCCAAAAAGCAAGATAGGGTGATCTACTATTTGAGAGATAGATCGGCTCTCCCACAACCCTAGATATCACTATGAACACCACAAAAAGAAGAAAAACACAAAAGTGAACAAAACATGCATCCCCAAAATAAACCCTAGGTTCCTCCCCTTAATAGAATCTTCCCACAAATTTTGAAAACTTTACTTTTCCACTTTCCCCCCAAACCTGCTTTAATTTCCCCTCTTTGAGTATATAATTAAGCCCCTCGTGGACCCCACTTGCCCCTTGCCCGTCTCTACCGCAGTAAGGTGTCGCTTCGATTCTTCATGCAAACAGGATCGGCTCGCCTGCTATTGAGGCGGGCCGGTGTTAACATGGAGCTGAGAATCACATGAAGGTGTTCCAGATTCAACGTGAGTAGACGCAGTGGTTCAGGGTAATGGATCAATTCAGGAGTACTTTATAGACTAGGAGTGGATGTGGCAAGATCTTGATCACTTCTCATTTATGTCGAGCTATGGCGATCTGGGGTGCAAGAAGGGAAAATTCTTTGCATAGATGAGGACTATACATTTTCTGACTCCTCTGACTCGACGTTTGACCAGAGGAGATCAATCCTCCTAGCCTGGGCAATAATTCCTTCACTGGATGAGGTCATCGCCACGATGATACGGGAGAGTTGCATGAGACTACATTCTAAGCCTAGTGTACTTTTAGGTATATGATCAGCTTTGGCCGCCTCGAGTGAAGGTATGACAGGTGTTCAGGGGGAGACTCGCTGATGCTACAATTGAGGAGAAGTAGGAAAACTGAGTAAGGCTTGTCCAAAGCCACCAAAGGAGAGAGAGACGGGTGGACGTGGATAGTCTAAAGGCCATGGTCATAATCGTGGAGGCCGAAAAAGTGGAAGAGGGGGCTACTGGACAAAAAAGATGGTAGCGGAGAATGAGGGAGAGATTGGTGTGATCTTAACCGATGAGAATCCCGAGCTCCTGGAGATGTTCAAGAGGAAACAAAGAACAGCAGGTGATGTGACTGAGAATCCATCCGTCTTATCAACATTAAACGGGAACACTGCTACTTATGCACACTCAGCCAAAAACACTCGTCATACACATGCTCTTGCCTTTATATCCTCCATAAGATCGCCAAAATGAATAGTGGATTCTGGTTAATCTCAACATGTGACAAATAACGTTAGTGAGTTCGCTTCTTACACTCATTTAGCAGTTCCAGAGAGCATTCAAACAGTTCATGGTACAACACAGTTTGTGGTTCCTAAGTTTACAGTGACATGTACCAATTCTATGAATTTATCTAATGTTTTGCATGGTCCTTCCTTTTTAGTGAACTTTTTATCCATTAACGTCATTATTCTCTAATTAAAATGTGTTGTTTTCTTTGATATTCCTAAGGTGATTTTTCAAAAGAATGGGTATGGCCGAAGAAATGGAACTGACGCGTAGCATAATAGACTTTGTAGTTAGAGAGGGGGTGGAGTCAGCCCTCACATTAATGGTAAAGAGTACTGGAGTAGGAGGCTCGGAGGACTATAGAATGTCTTGTTGTTACATCATAGGCGCATGGGACACTCTTCGTTTAGTCTTTTGAGTCGTTTGTATTCGCCTTTGTATGAGAAGGCAAATAAACAAAAATTTGTGTGTTATGCATGTGACTTTCATAAACATACTAAAAACTCTTATATAAATTCTGGTAAAATGAGTTATTGCGCATTTTGATTTGGTGCATTCAAATGCAAAGGGACCTTGTTCTATAAGTTTGATGAATGACTATAGATATTTTTTGACTTTCATTGATTATTTTTCTTATGTTATTTGGTTATATATGATAAGAAATAAACGTGATATGTTTGTCTGCTTTAAGACTTTCACAGAGCAACTCAAACTCAATACAGTACATTAGTGAATATATTGAGGTCTGATAATAGAACATAGAATACCAACAAGGGGTATGGGGAGAACATGTTAGCCCAGAGGATATAACATCAAACCACATATCCATACACACCGACACAAAACAGAGTAGCAGAGAGGAAAAATAGACACCTAAAGGTAGCCCAAAGCATGATCTCGATGAATGTCCCAAAGCACCTGCGGGGGCAAGCAGTTTTGATAGCCGCTCAATTGATCAATATGAATGTCTTCAAAAGTGTTGGAGTGGCAATAGCGAGATCTTCCCATTGAAGGCATTTGGTTGTGTATGTTTCGTGAAGAACAATAGACCATCAATAGAGAAGTTGGATCTAAGAGCTGTGAAGTGTGTTTTTTTGGGTTATTTTACTAGTTCGAATATTTATGTTTGTTAGAGCCTAATAGAGAAAAAACAGTCAGTGAGTATTGATACGACTTTTAGAGAATTTGAATTGTATTATTCCTTGGAGGTGACCTCACATTTTGGTGACTCGTTACATAATGGAGGTAAGAGGCGAGAAGGGGAGAGTGTGATGGTGAGAGATTGGTATATGTGGGAACAATGTCATGTCGCATTGTATGGGAAGGATTGAATGAGGAAGAGTCGATTGCTAAGGAAAATGAGCCTGAAAGTGGAGGAACTCAAGCTAAATGAGAGCTGAGGGCGTATGCAATCAGACAAAATGAAGGAGCAGTGTCTGTCGTGCCACTCGTGCCAACAAGTCTCACGCCCCAGTCTACCCCAACTCCTAAGGCACCCACACCATCCACCTCAAAAACTAATTACACAGGTGATATAATTCCTCTCCCTTTTTTCTACCACTCCCACGAATTTAAGAACCTCTCACAGAAATGCGGATCATTCTCCTGATTGTTTTAGTTTCTCACATTACATTGCTCAATTTGTCTCATACACTAACATATCACATGTATACGAAGCATTCATTGCATCTTTGAATACTGTTTATATACCCAAGTGTTGGCAGGTAGCTAAGGAGGATCCAAACTGTAAGACTGTCATGTTGGAGAACCTTGGTGCTCTCGATAAGAACAAGATGTGGGAGCTCACGTTGTTGCCAACAGGAAAAGAAGCAATCACGTGAAAATGGGTATTCACAGCGAAGCAGGCCTCAAAAAGAAAAAAATTGATCGCTACAAAGCACGGTTGGTAGAGAAAGGATATAATCAGACGCATGACATGGACTATGATGAAATATTTTCACTAGTGGCAAAAATAAGCACAATCAAGACATTTGACTCTCTGCTGTGAATGGTAGATAGATGTTACACCAACTGGATATGAGGAACGTCTTTCTTTATGGGGATCCACTAGAGGGGGTGTGCATGGAAATACCCCTAAGCTTTGACACAAACTAAATAGTAGGCAAGATATGTAGACTGAGGAACTCACGGTACAGTTTGAAACAATCTCCTCAAGCTTGGTTTGACGGGTTTAGGGGAGCAAAGGTAAGCATAGTATAGTAACCTATTTTGAAAATTTTGATAATAATTTTGATGACCTAAAATATACCTCAAATTTCGAATCCCTTAGATTTCAATCAAAATAGTTTTATAAACTTTAATACAAAAAATCAATCAATTTGATATATAATACTATATGAATTGAAAGTTAAAAAAAATCAAAAGTTATAAGTAAATTAAATTAATTAAACCTAATTATTTCCTAAACTCTTGTACCCTTACTATAGCCACTGACTTAAATCGTGTGATATTTAGCTTGAGAAGCGTCGAACCGTCCAAAGCACTCAAAATTTCTCCTTCCCTCTCCCAATACTCCTCTTCCTTCCTCTTTGTTTTGTTCGCAAGCTCTCCCTCCCTCTCGATTTCACTTGGCAAAGGAGTTCCCGAAACTTCTGCTCAGGCCACTGTAGCAGAAGAGAACAAAAAGGGCGAGCGGTGACTGGTAAGCTATAGAGTTGTTGAAAGGAGAAAATCGCGAGATCTTCCCATTGAAGATATTTGGTTGTGTATGTTGATGGGCTACCTTTGCTTCGGGCTACCTTTAGTGGTGACTGGTAAGCTACAGAGTTGTTGAAAGAAAAATCGCGAGATCTTCCCATTGAAGGTATTTGGTTGTGTATGTTTCGTGAAGAACAATAGACTATCAATAAAGAAATTGGATCTCAGAGCTGTGAAGTGTGTTTTTTGGGGTTATTTTACTACTTCAAAGATTTATGTTTGTTCGAGCACAATAAAGAAAAAACAGACAGTGAGTATGAATATAACTTTTAGAGAATTTGAACTATACTATTCCTTAGAAGTGACCTCACATTTGGTGACTCGTTAGATAATAAGAGGCGACAAGGGGAGAGTAGTGATGGTGAGAGATTGGTATATGTGAGAACAATGACTTGTCACATTGTGTAGGAAGGATCGAATGAGAAACAGCCGATTGCTAAGGAAAATGAGCCTGAAGGTGGAGGAACTCAAGCTAAATGAGAGCTGAGGGTGTATGCAACGAGACAAAATGAGATAACAGTGTTTGTCGTGTCACTCGTGCCAACAAGTCTCATGCCCCAGTCTACCCCAACTCCTAAGGCACCCACACCATCCACATCGAAAACTGATTACACGGGTGATATAATTCTTCTCCATTTTTTTACAACTCCCATGAATTTAAGAACCTCTCACAGAAATGCGGATCATTCTCTTGATTGTTTTAGTTTCTCACATTACATTGCTCAATTTGTCTCATACACTAACATATCACATATTTATGGGGCATTGATTGCATCTTTAAATATTGTCTCTATACCCAAGCGTTGGCAGGTAGCTAAGGAGGATCTAAACTGGAAAACTGTCATGTTGGAGAAACTTGGTGCTCTCGATAAGAACAAGATGTGGGAGCTCACGTTGTTGCCAACAGGAAAAGAAGCAATCACGTGAAAATGGGTCTTCACAGTGAAACAGGCCCCAAAAGGAAAAATTGATCGCTACAAAGCACGGTTGGTGGAGAAAGTGTATAATCAAACGCATGACATTGATTATGGTGAAATATTTGCACTAGTGGCAAAAATAAGCACAATCAGGACATTTGTCTCTCTATTGTGAATGGTAGATAGATGTTACACCAACTGAATGTGAAGAACGTCTTTCTTTATTGGGATCCACTAGAGGGGGTGTGCATGGAAATACCCCTAAGCTTTGACACAAACTAAATAGTAGGCAATATATTTAGACTGAAGAATTCACACTACATTTTGAAACAAACTCCTCAAGCTTGGTTTGACGGGTTTAGGGGAGCAATGGCAGGCATGGTGTAATAACTTATTTTGAAAATTTTGATAAAAATTTTGATGACCTAAAATATACCTCAAATTTTGAATCCCTTAAATTTCAATCAAAATAGTTTTATAAAATTCTACACGAAAAATCAATCAATTTGATATATAATATTATATGAATTGAAAGTTAAAAAAAAATCAAAAGTTATAAGTAAATTAAATTAATTATACCTAATTATTTCCTAAACTCTCGTACCCTCACTATAGCCACCGACTTAAACCATGTGATATTTAGCCTGAGAAGCATTGAACCGTCCAAAGCACTCAAAATTTCTCCTTCCCTCTCCCAATACTCCTCTCCCTTCCTCTTGGTTTCGTTCGCAGGCTCTCCCTCCCTCTCGGTTTCACTTGGCAAAGGAGATCCCAAAGCTTTTGCTTAGGCCACTGTAGCAAAAGCGAACAACAAGGGCGAGCGGTGACTGGTAAGCTATAGAGTGTCGAATCCCATTTCCCCTCTCCTGATTTCTTCTTCCCTCAAGAGTAGCACTCGGCTACTGAAGCTGCTCGAACCAAGTGGCCTGCACAGATCCACAAACAACATTTTAGGGCTCTGGGATGAAATCTTAAGTACAAATCCTTGTCTTGTTATTTGAGACAATCATTGCCTTCCTCTTGTTTCCATTTTGAGATTTGTCTCACTTTCCATGCATTGTTTGTTTCCTGTAGTCGTTGAAGACAATGATTTTGCAACAAAAGTGTTGAGTGTGGCTTGCGAGTTTTCATAAGGGATTCCAGCACAAATTTAAGAAGGTTAAGAGGGAGTAAACAAAGTTAAAAAGAAGAGAAGAAAATTTGGCAGCTTTGGATAAGGGTTGGTTGCTGAGAAGACTGTTTAAAGTATGTTTTGACAAATCAATTATATTTTTTAGCTTAATTGCTTTACGAGCCAAGATATAATTAAATCCGAAGTTAATCGTGGGTTTCATGTTGTTTACCTGAGGAGGCGAGTTCGAGTCAAGTGTGCAAAAGATCAACGTAGGTCGACTATGTTAAAATTCAGGTAAATTAATCCTAAAATAAAAAAAAATTAATTCCATTAATAGAAATTGCTTAAATCTTAAAGTTTAATATTACATTTTATAGGTTATTAAGCTCAACATAAAAGACACTGCAACCTCCAACTAGATATCGAAGATTAAGATTTTAACATGACAATCGAGGTAAGTAATTACATTTCTAAATTTCAGTAATTATCTTTATTTCAAAGTATATTTTTGACCCTATGTATGATACGTAAGATATGAAAGATAAATATGATAGAAAACATGTATACAAGATAAATATGATAGAAAATGATATGCATGATATACAAGATGTGCACAAGATTAGAGATATGCATGATGATAGTTGTGCAACAGAGTAAGAGTGAGCATATATGTTAGTAGATGCAAAAAGATATCTCAGAATAATACATGTATGAAGAATAATATAGTTAATATATGGATGTTTGTACATATATGTTCAAAAAATGATTTCACTCCCTAATGATACTGACAGGGGAAGCTATTATACCTGTATGCGTAGAGTTTTTCTACTATCTCAGATAATTGTGATGGTTAGTTCACTAACCGCTATGTCGACAAGATAATATCGTCCAGAGGCGAATAGACCAGAGCTTACCCCCTCAGATAATTGTAATGTTTACATTACTAATCGCTGTGTAGACGAGATAATATATGTCAGGGACAAGACAATTGTGATGTCTAGAACGCTAACAATTATACCAACGGTATCCAACGAGACAATATCAATCAAGGGTGTGTTATGTTATTGACAGGAATCCTCACAAAGACAGATGTATATGTAAAGTATAGAATAAAAATAAAGTTAAAGTAAATATTTATAGAAGATTGAGTATGTAATTTAAAAAACTATCATTGATACATGTATTAGCATATATCAGATTTCACTGTTCGACCGTCCGTCCCGTCTAGGTTAACTCCAAGCCTCGGGTCGAGTCATGACACACGGGTCATCTACAGATCAATGTTGACCACATCATATTCTTTCAACGCATGATGGTCACATTATCATACTTGTTGTGCATGTGGATAATATGATTGTCACTGATGATTCTGAGGGAGAGATTGCTCAGTTGAAGACAAGTCTGGGCAAAGAGTTTGAAGTGAAAGACTCGGGACAGTTTAGATACTTCCTTGGGATTGTGGTGACTCATGGAGCAAAGGGGATTATTCTATCTTAGTGGAAGTATGTGCTAGCCTTGCTCAAAGAGCCAAGACTGTTGGGAAACCTAAAGTTTCACCAATTGATTCGAAGAAAAACTTGAGCACAGAGGCAGAAGAAGCTGTGGTATGTCGTCTCATCCATCTGAGTCACACTCGTCCTGACATATCTTTTGCAGTAAGTGTGGTGAGTCGCTACATGTATGATCCGAAGAAGAGTCACATGGATGCGGTGTATCAGATTTTAAGGTACCTAAAGAGTGCAAATCTTCATAAAATTGAGCATTTAGGCATTGAGAGCTACTGTGACTCTGATTGGGCTAGCTGTGTTGAAGACATGAGGTCCAAATCAAGAAATTGCATGTTCATAGGAGGCAATTTGGTTTCATGGAAGAGCAAGAAGCAGTCGGTAGTTGCAAGGTCAATGGCAGAGGCATAATACAGGGCCATGGCCTTCAAAGTTGTCGAGATGTTATGGCTAAGAGCTCATTTAATAGAGCTCAATGTAGACCAAGGAGCTCAAATGAAGTTGTGGTGCGACAACAAGTCAGCAATCAGCATTGCCAACAGTACGATGCACCCTCTGCAGCACCGACACTTCTAAAAATGTGTCGTACCCAGCACATATCGAACACTAACACTTATCTGACACGCCCCAACACTTCTCTGACACTACAAAATATATGTCTGAATTTTTTTCAGGTCTGAACATGTACCTGACACACCTCAACATCGGATCAGACAAGAGCTTAACATGATTTCAAGAAAATGGGACATAAGAATTAGAAAACTATAAAAATACATATAGGCTTAATTAAAACTTATAGTCAACACCTACACATCTCTCGTCATGTTGAGTTCCCTCTAACATTTATCAAAATTTAGCATAGAAGGTACATACAATATTCGAAACCGAGCATTAGTAATTCCTTCTTTGAAGCCATAAAACTTTTTAAATTTTGGTAGATAAGCGGGATTATAAGTTGAATGAATTCTTTTGAAACATATATCCAATTTTAAAAATTATTTTTCATAAGCATGAGATTTTATAATATAAATTAAATTTATAATAAAGTTAAATTTTATTCTTGCACAATTTGTATAATGATATTTTTAATAAAGAATAACAGAAAAATATGTATTCTGTATTAGTAATTAATTAAATATAAAGACATATCAATGACATGTCGTGTCCCATGTTTGTCAATTATGTTTTGTCCCCATATAGTGTCGTGTTACTATTCGTGTCCCCGTGTCTATGTTCGTGCTTCATAGGGTGCAACAAGACAGAACCAAGCATGTGGAGATTGATAAGTTCTTTATCAAGGAGAAGCTGAATAGTGGCTACCGGAGGAAAGATGGGAGAAAGAAAGAGGTTGTGTGATAAGATGGGCTTGATGGATATCTTTTGCCCATCTCAAGGGGAGTTCTGAGAATTGTATATAGTTTAGGTACCTATTTGTAAATAGAAAATATAGAAGATATCAAATTTTATTTGTATAGAAAGTTTTAAGGCTATATATAAGCCAAAGTCTTTCATGAATAGATGAGATTTTTCTTTAAGCTAAACATTTCAATTATAACTAGCCTTATTAAGCGGAAGATCAAAATTTTAAATTTTTACAAATAAACTTGCCTTGAAAATTACCACCTCTTTCTAACAAATGACACTGTAGAAAATCTCCATGTTCTTCAAATACATTTTATAGTAGAATGAATCTGAAAAATTAAATAAGCCCTTCTCTATTTGTAAGACCTGGCATGTGGAGTTGCCAACTCTGGCATTCATATCCCTCTGGTTAAAATTTAAGTTACAAGCTTGCTGTTTTCTACAAGGAAAAAACACTTTTCCGCTAGACAAGCCATCATTAAGGACTGGAACATTATTACTGGTATAATCTGGAGACTTCACCATTCCAAAAGGCATTAAAATATAATGGACTATCACCAAAACTCCCAACAAAAAAACAGAACCAAAAATATATATATATATATATATAGAGAGAGAGAGTTCAAGTTAAACACTACAATAACTTGCATCTTATTAGCTAAAAACTTTGCAAACATTGTACATCAAATTAAGATAATGTACTCCTTGATCCCTATATTGACTGACCATTAACAATGTCAGAAACATGAAGAGGGATAAAAAAGAGCACTCAACTACCCAATGATGGAAAGTAGGAGCTAGGAACTTACGCTTTGGCCAAATCAACTTGAAATTTGATCCCATTCTCTATAACTGTAGTAACAACAGAATGGTTGCCTGCCAGTATTTCTAGTTGCATTGTTCTATAATCATTTTGAATAGCTTCTAATTTGTTCACAACTGTTTGTATTTTTGGCCTGTTCTTGTCAAGAACTACCTGAATAAAAAATGCAACTTTGCTCATTTGACAATCTACCGCAAATTAATCATATAATAGCGTAAACAAATTTACATTCAGAATTTCCTTAAGATTTAGGTATTCGAGCTTTGTATTGTTGATTAGACTTTTGATCAATACGATTAAATTACAAACCTGCGCAATAAGTTTCTTGTAAGGAATGTGTTCTTCACCTAAATTTAAGTGTGCAATATGCCCCACTGTCTCAAATCCAGTTGGAACAACTATACCTTCAGGAAGCAAGGTGTCCAAAACCTACAAGCAAATTAAGGATCAATGACATTAGAAATTTATGTCTTACGTAACTTTTGAAGGCATAAAAAAAGCATTACATGCAGAAAACAAACCTCATTCATATGCCAATAGTTATAGAACAAGGTTAACTCGCACCGTACAAGCTCACAAACTGATAACTTGCAAGGCATTTTCCCTCCTTTCAGAACTGCCTAGACAGGGAAAACAAAATCAAATTACTATTAATCAGTGTTCTAAGAATCTGGTGAGCTGATCATCAAATATCATCCATTACATCAGTTCCAAATTCATAAATGATTCAGATAAGCCCAGACAGAATACAGATTCCAAGCAATTAAAATGAAGTGCAAAATATGAGAAGTGCGTCCTATTGGGCATTATCTACCCAGGCTCAGCTCGTGTTCGGCTAGTTTATATCTCGAGCTAAAAAAGTGTGTTCGTGTTCGGCTCGTTTGCTTAGCGAGCCAAACAGCTCACCAGCCGAACACGAGCCGTTCACGAACAAAGAGTCATTTTGACAACCCTAATCACGTAGCCATAAGATGTTAAGGATTGGGGTAAGATTTAAAACATCATTTGAATCTAATATAATAATTTTTATTCTATTTTCTTCATTAATACTTTTAATTGATTATAAATCTTTGTAGCCTTGTAGTCAATTAAATTTTTAAAAAATACTACTCATCAAAGATATATCTATAATTGATTGGTAGTATTTCAAGCTAAAACGAGTTGAACACGAACAACACAATTTAGTGTTGTTCGTGTTCGGCGTTAACTTAGCGAAAGAGTCAAACACGAGCTTCTTAACAAGCTGAACACGAGCTGTTCGCGAACAACGAGTCGTTTTGACAGCCCTATCGAGGTGATCATAACATAATTTTTTAAGATATACTCATTATAAATGCCAACATTGGATCACTCTCTCCTTCAATCATTTCATTCATTACAATTGTCAATTTTGCTCATCAAGCATGGAAAAATCTCATAAGTGTAACAAACCCTCTCATGATCGTCTACTACAACTTTAAGGCAAACTACGAAGTGTGAAATACTCCCAAAGTCTCTCAAAGTGTTACTGAATTCCTTCAAGTGGTGAAAGATTTGGCAATGAACTTGCTCCGCTTGCAAAACAAGATGATGATGATGATTCTAATTTTGATCCAACAAAAAAAAATCCATCAATGGTTTTTTCCCTGAATACAAAGATCTCATCTCAGCCATAAATGCTCAAGACACTTTGAGCTCCTTACAATAACTTCATGAAAACTTTTCTAATTTGATGCCAATCTACATTACAAATCCAAGAAAGATGTAACTGCCTCACCATCTGACAAACTCACCAGTCAACTTTTAAAAATCAAATTTGCACCCACAACATCAAGGCCAACATTGGTAAACCTGACCACAGCCGCAACCTTAGCAGTCTCGATCATCATGCCTACAACTTTCAACGGTCTTAGCCCTGAATACAAGGATCTCATCCACAAATCAACAACTGAGACACTTCAATTTCCTTACACAATAACAACATGAAAACTTCTCTAATTTGATGCCAATCTACATGACAAATCCAAGAACGATGTAACTACTCCATGAACTAACAAATTGATACAAGAAAATCAAGACTCAAAATTGCAACTATTATTACGAGAGGCCACAAGATTTTAATGATGACTCTTCAACGGGAAATAACATAGCACAGGTAAATAGTAAACGACAAAGAGTCTTGTTGAAATTAAGGAAAAGGCAATAACATAGAACAGAAACAACCTTCTGCGATGGATACGGCAGGGCAAGGGTGGAACAGTGGAGTTGGTGGTTGCGGGTAACAGACCGAAAAGGCCGGTGGCTGCTGAGAAGAGTCTGACAGGTGGCCTAAAGGTGTTGGAGAGGAATAGCGGCCTACTGGAAAGAAACCAGAGGGGGTAACAAGGCTGGCAGGCTGCTGGGAGGGCCAGTCTGGACAGGGAGGTGTTGGAAAGGCTGCTAGTAGGTGGTCGATGAGGAAGACAATAGTTGGACGGAGTCTTAAGGGAATGAGCAGGGCTGGCAGCAGCGGAAGAGGGTTGTGGATGCTGGACGGAAGCAGGAAGGTGGCTAAACAGGAGAAGCGTGAAGGTGGCTAACAGCAGTAGAAGAGGGGGTTGTAGTGGCTGGATTCTGAAATGGAAGCAGGAAATGGAAGTATGGTAAGATAAATGTCTTGTTGGGGTCAAGGGACAGTCGGAGCACCACTCGGATCATTGGAGACAGTCACCACCTAGGTTGACGGATATTCGGAGCACTTCTTCGTCTTCGACGGTAATCTAAATTTAGAAATTGCTTAACTCCAAAAATTGAGAAACTCCAAGAATACCACCTCTCATTTATAATGAAACTTAGGATTTATTTTAGAACATGTTTTAGAATCAGAAAAAGAATAAAATAATAAGAATTCATAATTTAGGCAACGTTTATAATACGAAGAATTCAGAATAGGCAGAGACTAAAAATAATAGAAATTCAGAATTGGCAAGTGCTAGGAAGAAGAGATGAGAAAAGGAAAGAGGGAATATGAGGAAAACGAAGGACTGGCCAGTCCAACCAAGCTGGACCAAGAACAAGTCGGCTCCCATAGCCCTGCATCAGTCTCCTGAGGTTAGGGAGCATCAACCTCATTCGTTGAAGCTTTTGGTTCCTTGTCCTTAATCCTGACAGCACCAAGATCTCATTGTTGACTGTACTGTCTCCCAAAGCACTTGCTAGCGTGCCTCCATCTCGATTCAATCTTTTGGGACTAAAATTCCCGCATTGTGGTCGCCGTGGTGGTAAAGAATCGATTGTGATATCCTCAAATGCTCTTTCTCGTGGTTGTCCCCTGTCCGGAGATAGTGCTCAAACCTCTCATCCAATGTTGTCACTAAAATCGGTCACGTTGCTCTGCTGGTAAGGGCTCTTGTATCCTCAGGCTTCGTCGAAGGAAGTAGAATGATGTGTTTTCCATTCTTGGTGAAGGAATGTGTTTCTGAATTCATTGTGTTGGGTCTTCCGGTCAAACAGCTACGGTCTTCCTAGCATAAGGTAGCAAGCACCCATGGAGATCACGTCACATCAAACATGATCCTACAGTTGAGTCCCTATCAAAAACTCTACTAGGCATTACCGATCAATGCTAACCCTATTTTCCTTCTTCAGCCACATCAGTGAATATGGTTGGGGATACCTCAGAGTCATGAGTCTCAATTTCTTTACCATTTGAGTCGATGTCACATTCTTATTGCTTCCATCGATGATGAGATAACATACCTTCCTGTTTACGGTGCATCGAGTGTAGAAAATGTTGTGATGAAGCCACTATGAATCCCTTGTATTAATATCAATCTGTAGGACCCTTCAAATAATAAGAGTATATCCTTCATATGGAGGAAGATGATGTATCTCACATTGGTCCTCAGTTGTCAGCTCCTCGCCGACCTCTTCCACAACGCCCTGCTCGGTAAAAGATACAACTTGGCTTGTCGGTCAGCTAGAGGCTATGTTCCCAAATCCATGACAACTGAAGCATTTTCTGGCAAGTATTGTGGTAGGCTTCTTCTCACTAGAGGTGGCTTTAACTGTATCAGGACTATTTTTCTCAACTCCTTGTGGCGTGCTCCTGTCGGTGTCTCCAGCTGTGGGTGGTTGTCTAACCGGTGATGGTTGTCAGAATTGCTTATATTGCCTCTCCACTTTCAATGCTAGTGTTTGGACATCCCCCAACGTTCAGTACGGCTATAGCTACACCACATTACTAATACTAGGCTTCAAGCCCCCAAGATATCTGGCGACTATATTCTTTTCTGGCTCTATCAGATCGCACTTCAGTGGTAAGTGGTCAAACTAAGCTATGAATTCCTCCACTGAAAGGTCCCTCTGCTACAGATTATGGAGTTTCAGAAACATGTTCTGGTAGTAATCAGAGGGAAGATATTTCTTCCACATGGTTTTCTTCATCTTCTCCCACTTGATAATCTTATCGTTGCCTTCTCGCCTCCTTTGTCATTGTGTGTTCTCACACCATAGGAAGACACTTTTCTTCAATTTGATAGCAACTAAGTTGATCCGCCCTCTTCGGACACCTCTTTGTATTTGAAGATCTGCTCAATTCTCTGTAGCCATTCAATGAATTCATCTGGATCCATGTCACCCTCAAATTCGAAAAAATCCACCTTGATTCTAGGTCTAGCAATTCTCTAAATGACATCTCTTCTCGAAAAGTTTCCTTGTGGGAGGGATACCTGAATCCCTCCCCAAGTCTCCTTTGATACTGAATTTCGAAATGTCATGGCCTATCTTCTTCATCGCTGAAATTATCCCAATAGAGGGGATTCAGATCCTCTTCTCTCTCTCCCTTTCAACTCTCCAAGTCTCGGCCGACGATAACTTCTTCCTGTGCCATCTCTTTAATCTTTGCAAGTCTCTGTTGGAGGCGACAAAGCTCTCGACGTGTCTCTTTCCGAGTAGGTTCAGGCATATTTCTTCTTAACGACATGATTAGCGGTTTGAGATATGTGAAAAAAAAAGGAAACGAAAGAGAAGAAAGACAAGTCAAGAAAAGAGACAAGAAAATTGTTATGGTAGCTCAAGTAGGGGCGGATGCTAGAAAACCCCTAGGAAGGGACTAAAGCTGGATTAGCTCTAATACCAAATGGTACCGGAGAAAAACCAAAACCACTGCTCAAAATTGCAACAATTATTACGAGACGCCACAATGTTACAATGATAACTTTTCAACAGAAAATAACATAATACAAGTATACAATAAAAGACCATGACTGTTGAAATTAAGAAAAAGACAATAACATAAAACAGAAACACCCTCTGCGACGGATACGACATGGCCGAGGGTGGAACAGTGGTGTTGGTGGTCACGGGAAACAGACCGAGAAGGTTGGTGGCTGCTAGGAGGAGTCGAACAGGTGGCCTGAAGGTGTTGGAGAGGAACGACGGCCTTCTGGAAATGAACCGGAGGGGGCAGCAAGGCCGGCGGCTTCTAGGAGGGTCGGTCAAGGGTAGGGAGGAGCTGGAAGGGTTGCTTGTAGGTGGTTGATGAGGAAGACAACAGCTGAACAGAGTTTTGAGGGAAGGAGTAGGGCTGGTAGCAGTGGAAAAGGGGCTGCGGTGGCTGGCAGCAGTGGAAGAGGGGGATGTGGCAGGGAAACAGAAGCATGATAACATAGATGTCTTGTCGGGGTCGAGCTACAGCCAGAGCATCACTCGGATAAGGGATAGTCAGAGCACTTCCTCGCCCTCAGATACAGCCCTTGAAGGGAACAACACAAGCGACGGTAATCTGAATTCAGAAATCACTTAACTCCAAAAACTGAGAAACTCCAAGCATGCCACCTCTTATTTATGAAAAAACTTAGGATTTATTTTTAGGTAATGTTTTAAAATAAGAGAATAAAAATAATAAGAATTCATAATTTAGGCAATGTTTATAATAGGAAGAATTCAAAATAAGCAAAGAGAAATAAAAATAATAGAAATTTTGAATTGGCCAGTGCTAGGAAGGAAATATGGGAAAAGGAACGAGGGAATAGGAGAAAAAGAAAAGGAAGGGAGAGCATGGGCGATAGGGGCAGATGCTAGAAAACCCCTAGGAAGGGACTAAGGCTGGGTTAGCTTTAATACCAAATGGTATCGGACAAAAACCTAAACCACTGCTCAAAATTGCAACAATTATTACGGGACGCCACAAGGTTACAATGACAACTTTTTAACAGAAAATAACATAGCACAGGTAAACAGTAAACGACAATGACTGTTGAAATTAAGAAAAAAGCAATAACATAAAACAGAAACACCCTCTGCCACGGATACGACATGGCCGAGGGTGGAACAGTGGTGTTGGTGGTCGCGGGAAACAGACCGAGAAGGTTGGTGGCTGCTAGGAGGAGTCGAACAGGTGGCCTGAAGGTGTTGGAGAGGAACGACGGCCTTCTGGAAATGAACCGGAGCCGGAGGGGACAACAAAGTCGGCAGGCTGCTAAGAGGGTCGGTCAGGGGCAGGAGGAGCTGGAAGGGTTGCTTGTAGGTGGTTGATGAGGAAGACAACAGCTGAACAGAGTTTTGAGGGAAGGAGTAGGGCTGGTAGCAGTGGAAAAGGGGCTGCGGTGGCTGGCAGCAGTGGAAGAGGGGGATGTGGCAGGGAAACAGAAGCATGATAACATAGATGTCTTGTCGGGGTCGAGCTACAGCCAGAGCATCACTCGGATAAGGGATAGTCAGAGCACTTCCTCGCCCTCAGATACAGCCCTTGAAGGGAACAACACAAGCGCAAGCGGCAGTAATCTGAATTCAGAAATCTCTTAACTCCAAAAACTGATAAACTCCAAGCATGCCACCTCTTATTTATGATAAGGCTTAGGATTTATTTTTAGGGAATGTTTTAAAATAAGGAAGAGAACAAAAATAATAAGAATTCACAATTTAGGCAATGTTTATAATAGGAAGAATTCAGAATAAGGAAAGAACAAATAAAAATAATAGAAATTTTGAATTGGCCAGTGCTAGGAAGGAAATATGGGAAAAGGAACGAGGGAATAGGAGAAAAAGAAAAGGAAGGGAGAGCATGGGCGGTAGACCCCACCCCACTCCCCAACCCCTTGAGGACCAGTGGGTCAAGCCAAGCTAGACTGAGATCAGGTCGGGCCCCATAGCCCTGCGTTAAAAATCAAATTTGCACCCACCACATCAAGGCCAACATTGGTAGCCCTGACCACAACCACAGCTTTGGCAGCATCGATCATCATTCCCACAACTTTCAATGGTCTTAGCCATGAGTACAAGGATCTCATCTCAACAGTCAACACTAAAGACTAACACGATAATTTCATGAAAACCTCTCTAGTTAGAGATCAATCTACATAACAGTTCTAAGATGTAACTAATCCATCAACTAACAAACACAACTCTCAAAAATCAAATTTGCACCCACCACATCAAGGTTAGTGTTGGCAGCCCTGTCCATAGCCCCAACCTTCGCAGCCTTGATCATCATCCCCACAACTTTCATACATTTTATCAAAATGTGAAGCACAATCACCATCGAGCACTAAGGTCTCCTCCCAGATCATACCTTGTTACTTGACCAACTATTTGGTATTCAACATCACTAAACCAAGCACCCTGACACCATGTCACCTATCCACCACACAACTTTTTGATAGTTGTGTGTCATGTTATGTTATTATTGATTTGGAAACACTTACTCTTCATACACCATGCACTAGCTCTGCAACAACATGATTAGAGAATGCTTGGGTCTCTCCGTAACCCACACATGTTCCACTTCACATACCACTAATCAAAACCATATGAGATACTAGTAAATATGAAATCTATAAGTGACCAACTATGTCTAATTCCAAATCCCATGCTTCAGTTATTGTATATAATGTTAAAAATGTTTTATCCAAGTAGCAACATTATCTATTTCATCTTCCTTCCAAGATCCTCAAATATCCAAATTCAAATAAACATTTTGATATATCCAATACATCATTATTTAATTTTAAATGTATCTCATGCCAATGCAATAAAAGTCACAAGCTTCTTTCTCTACATCTATAATGACCTCATATACAACACTTCAATTTTTTTTTTCCGATGTTTGGCCCTCCACAATACAAATATTATGTTATATTTGTTTTTCACTTCATTTAATACATTTAATTATATACATTTTAAAAAATTCCAAAAACAAAGTTTTTTACCAACTAGTGAAAACATCTTTCACCATAAAATTATCACTCTTCACTTCAACTATGGCGAGAAACATACAACTAGTGAAAACATCTTTCACCATAAAATTATCTCTTCACTTCAACTATGGCAAGAAACATTACGCTCATTGCCACTTTATCTAATCCCATGGGATCTCTCATCAAACCAGCCCACATCATACCCTAGAGCACAATGGATAAACTAAAGTTCATCATCACTATATAGTAAAAATGGGGATTTATCAACCTCCTCATGCATTTCATCCTATAAAAAATTAATCATATGCATTCCCCTATAGTTGTCTGTCATATAAATTGCATGCCCACTCCCACTCTCCAAGTTTAGCATCCTTTTGAGTTTTTTCTACCATCCCAGTAAATTCAAACTTTGCTGTTCCTTTTTTTTTCTTCATTATCAAATTATCGGTCCTTACTCTCCCAAAAATTAGCCCCACACAATTCCTTGTGTCTGTCCAAGGTAATCCCTCTCAAAAAGTGTTTCTCTCCACCAAGATTCAAAAAATCTCCACAATCTAGCCTTCTAAAAAGACAAATTTTACCAAAAATATCTTCCCCTTTACATTAGTCAATGTGTTTCTCTAGTCTAGGGACTAAAAATCTACATTCTTGTATCTCTTTGGGTCACAAGTTCGTCAACTTATAATGTTTCTTTCGCAACACTATTGCATGCACCATTTATGACCCTCATCAACCTCGCAACACAACTCAACTAATCCACCACCACTAACAACCTAAAAACCCATCAAGAACTAGTTATCAATGACCAAATAATGATTTACCCACAACCAGCCTAATTAAATAAGAAAATTATAATTACCAAAATAGCCCACTATCAAACACAGCCAACACCTACATGATCACCCAAGCTAAGAACAATGCCTATAAATCTAGATGGAAACTCAAACTCCTCATCCAACCATCTTTCAATCCTAACCTTAAACCCACATTTATCCCCAATCCATAAAAGGTTCTAATGGCATCCAGTCATTATGAAAATATTTATCCCCTTGTTGGAAATGACACCTAGAATATTCTCTCATCTACATCCACACACAATCATTGTCAACTGCAAATTGATATTTAGCACAACAACCATCTTTATCAATTGCAAATTGATTTTTAGCACAAAACATCATCTTAATGATTTAATTGATAAGTACAAAGCATGCCTAATGGCCAAGGGCTTCAAACAATATTCAGGGGTTGATTTCATGAAACATTTAACTCAATAATTAAAGCATGAAAAAGCATAATTTTTCCAGGCAAGGATGGTCTCTTTGCAACTTGTTGTGAATAATGCATTCCTCCATGGCCATCTCACGGGCAATTTCTATATGGATCAAATCCCAAGCTTTCTTGATCCAGATCACCCCACTCTTATTTGCATGCTTCAAACAGCCATCTATGAACTCAAACAAGTTCGCTATGCCCAAAACACAAAGTATTGTAAGATTCTTATAAACTCTGGCTATGTCAATTAGCAAGTCAACACTTTTTTAGTTGCTCTCAACAACAACAGCCAGCTTATTTAACTCCATGTATGTTGATGACATAATTCTAACCATCAATGATCCTAGAACTCTCCAATGGTATATTTATCTTCTGGTCGGCCAATTCTCAACAAAGGACCTCAGCCTTCTCACATTTTTTCTAGATTTGATGTTATTCAACATAGAGAAGGTAGCTTTTTCTCAAAATGTCATTACATTATCAAGCTACGTGAGCAAGTCCAAATGACTTAACTCAAATTCAACAAACAAGCCCGTCGCCACCAATCAAATTCCTAATAATAAGTCCAATGTTAGATTCTCAGATACATCTCAGTGTTTAATCATGGTTGAAAGTTTACAATATCTCACACTTTCCCACAATTGACCACAATCATGGTTAAAAGTTTAATTAGATTGAAATTTTTGTGAGCAAATTACTTTAATTCATGCAACACCCCACAATTGACCACACTACTATAATCTCACCTACAATTTCAATGTGGCATCCTGATCATTATTTTGTGCTTCAACAATCTCCTTTGATGTAGATTTGTCTGGTTAGCAAACGGCAAGCTCTCCCTATAGGCCAACTAGAGTCCATATCAGCACAAAAAAACAACACAAGCATCCTCCTTATGAACTTATATTACCATTCCACTCCTCCATATGAAACAACGCTAGCACACTGCCTTTAATTTTTGGGATTAACTAAACTACATGGAAAGATCAAGTCATTGTTGTCATCCTTTCTCATCTATAACTACTTTTCTAGAACGAATATCTCCTCCAACACAATTGGAGAAATAATTCCAGGATTCAAATTTGCAAGAAATCAGTGTTCAATTACAACAACAAAATGTCAGCCCAATCATAAAGGTCTAATCACAGCAGTGAATATTTTATGTCAGGCACTCATGTATTATAGGAATGCTAGCTGGATTGATGAGATCAAGAACAAATTTGTACATTAGGCTCTCCCATATGAAGGGACCAGGTAAGGATTTGTAGCATAAGAAAATTCACTAATAAAATTTCCTTTAATCTACACCCCCATTCCCTCCTACAGCTAGTCAGAGAAGAAGGCAAATAAAACCCAAGTAATCTCCAGCTTTACTCCAATGAAGATATACTGAACTAAAATGGAGATTACCTTAGCCTGATTGGTTTATACAAATCTCGCCATGCATCCATAGTTCACTGAAATAAAATTTCGAACAAGGCTAAGACTGAAGCTCAACTTCTTTATATAGTATTTTTAAAGTATGAGAATCATAGACTACACAAGAATAAATTATAAAGCCCGGCATTGTCTATTTCATAAAATCCAAGAGAGGGAGAAGACAGCAAATAGAATCATAGCTACCTTGACTGCCTCCGGTAGCTCCTCAAGTCCCTTATCCGCGTGACGCTCGTCAAGCAAAAGCAACCTCGTCGAGCCTCTCCATCTCCCAGTGCGGAACTCAGCGCCCAGCAAACGGCTCATATCATCCTCTCACACTCCCCCATAACTTCCACAACTGCATACGCTTTCTTTTGCTCTCTGTCCTTAACACTAACCCTCTCTCCAATAGCTCCCTTCTTCTTCTTCTTCTTGGGACGCGACATCCTCGCCAAGTTCCGAAACATCAAGAACCCCCGGCAATTGAACTGCTTCGCCAGCTTTTCCCGATATATCACCGGGCTCATAGCCTCCGTCTTGTTATCGGTCTCACCATCTGCGCGACGGGCAAGTGAGACGAGCCGCTGGCCTCCGTCGCCTTCGGCATTGCGGAGAAGGTTTCGAATGTCGGGTTCGAGATCATCGCCGGAGACGCGGGCGATGTTTCGGATACGAGGCCAGTTGAGGAGGTGGCCGCGGAGGCGATCCTCGAGAGTAGAGCATTCAGACGCGGGAATACGGAGGGCGGCGATCTTGAATGTGCGTGTAAAAGAAGAACGGTCGAGATATGAGCTTTCGTCGCATTCAGAGCCATAGCAGCCGCAATCGGAGGAAGTTGGCCGTTGGCCGCGGCGGAGAGAGGGACCGTAGCGGTCAGAATCTGGGGCTAGGGATAGTGTGAGATTGAGCGCTTTGGTGGAATGGGAGGGGAGGAGCGAGGGCTTGCTTGCTGATAGTGAGAACGGAAAGAAGAGGGGAATGGAGCGGAGGGTAAACGCTGAAGTCGCCATGCCATATCTTGCCCTAACCATATGATTTGGTCTACTCCATAAGGTCTTCTTGTAAATAAACAACACAATGCCACAACCGTAGGACCCATTTGGGGGCAGTTATAAGTGGGGCGGCATTCCATACTCTTTGGATTGCATGTTTCTTCAACTTATTTAAAAATAATATTTTGAATTTGTTAAACACGTCGCGGGCCGCATTTTCGTTCGCGTTTTCGGTTCGTATTACTCCTGTGACCCTCCCCACTACTCATTCGCGCATCTCCCAAATCCTAGGCGCTTCTCTACTTGGCCACTTCCAGTCCTCAAGTTCTTCGGCATTTTAGATCCTCCCTCTTCCTCATCCTATAACTGCTTCATTGGTCGCACTGTCAACTTTTAGCTGCGTCAAAGAGAGATTGCAAGCTTTCTTACAATGACGAGTTTTTCAGGTACCAACACTGTAGTGAGATATATATATATATATCAATTGTTGTGGTACATATAGAAATAAAATAAGAGAACGATCTTTGAAGAAATAAAAACTAAAACTAGAAAATTTACACCAGAAAACAGTACCACTGCGGAACACACAGATTTACATGGTTCGGCAAATTGTCTGTGTCCACGGAGTTGCAGAGGATTTACTACATGAAGAGTTTACACCAGTCGATAGTCTCAACTTACAAGAGGAATTTCTCACTTCATTGCTCACTGTTCTTCTCTCTCTGTTCTTCTCTCTCTACACCGAGATACACAGAAGAAACTTTACACCGAGATACACCAAAAAAACTTTACATCGAGAAACACCGAAGAAGATAAACTTACAAGAGAAATAAAACCAATTTCTCTTTTGTCATAAGCCACCAAGAAGAAACCAAGGGAAAAGAATCTTCTTCTTCTTCTTTCTTCCTTCACCGCAAGAAACTACTGCTTCTTGCACTTACCTTCCTCTATCCCGAGGAAGACCGAAGAAGAACACCAAAAACCATGACTTCTCTAAATGAAGGAGAGTCGTCCAAAATCTTTTATCGCGAGAAGGAAGCGGGAGACGTCATTTCGTGAAACAGCAGGGCAATCGGACGAAGTGAAGCTTCGCTTCGCGCTTGCGGGAGTGGTTTTGCAATCGAGCGGGAGCAGGAAGACGACATATGCGATTGGGAGGCGAGAGTGGGAAATCAGATCGGGCTCCATCCTTAACACAACACTCTCTTTATCCCTCTCTCTCTCTCTCTTTCTTCTCTCTTAATTGGGAAGCTTTTGTTTTTTGTTTTTGTTTTTTTTAGATTTGTGGATGATTGGATATTGCGCTGTTGTTAGAATTTCAGAAGTAAAAAAAATATGATTTTGATGCCTTTTTTGTTAGATTTGGATGGCTTTGATGAATTGGTTTGAGTGTTTTGGTAATGGAATCCAGATTGAAGTTCGAGCTTGATTCCTTTATATTGTTCTGCATCAGATTTTGAATATTTTTGTGATCGAAGTTAGTATTTTTCTGTGATCGGATAATTTAAATAACGTCGTAATTGAAAACAAAAACGAAATTGAAGTCAAGAAATCTCCAAACAAATCCTCTGCTTCATCGAAGAAGTCGAAGGAAGCTTTTCGATCCAATATTGACTTTGATACCTCCATGAAATCATGCCCAAAACCTTTTGCAAGAACTACTCCTAAGAAATAGAGAGGTGAAATTGTTGATTCAGCTAAAGATGGACCCGAGTTAGGGCCTTTCCTTCTCAAACATGTTAGAGAATTGATCTCTTCAGACAACCATAAAAGAGCTCTAAAGTATGAACTAATGCCTGAAATTTTAATACTTATTGATCTTGATATTTTTTATATGTAAGGATTTATGAAGTTAACACCACTACTTAAAGATTTTAATGCTCAGTAATTGCACCAAAAACTTGATCTCAAGCAAAGTAAGATTTCAATTATATTTGTAGGGATTCTACGCAAGTATACGTATCATTATCAAGTAATATAAAGCTTTTTGATTAGCTTTTTGATTAAGTCTCGAATATCGATCCCACGGAGATAGAGGTTAATCATTGCGACTTTCAAGAGAAATTCTAGTTTAGAATAACACGCCATAGCTTGGAAGGTCGTTAAAGGTTTGGTTTGATTATATCCTACAATTATCACTACAATACTACTTCTAATCCTAAACTAAAATACTCTGTGAAAATTAGAAAGTGGGGTTTAATATTATAAAAGTATTCTTCTTCATACAATGAAATTAGTGACATGTGTAAAAGTAAAACAAGTAGTGAGAGAGATTGTGACAAATATGAGCAATTATATTCTTTACCCTTACTAGAGATGCTATAAAAAACTTTGGTTAATATAAAGTTTGAATAGTTCTGAAGACGGGCTAGTCAGGGAAGATACTAGCTCTCACACTAGAGTTCACTCTGATCCCTCCACCTGGAGGCTAACATCTCGCATCAAAACCTAAAATAATAGACCAAATTATGGGTTTTAGTCTGTCATTCTAAAGTCCTCTAATTCTACACCCATCAAAGATTATTTATCTATTTATTTGCTCTCAACCATATGGACTGAATTCTCATCCGTACAGTATCATGTGATTCTACAACAGTTGATTGAGACAACACCATCCCGGATCTTACATGTTCTCACAACAGATTTTAACATGCAAGTTGATCAGGTTTACATGTAAATGAAGAACAAAGGAAGAACAAAGTAAAAT
>NW_018164644.1:1125071-1128571 GCF_001263595.1 Phalaenopsis equestris | reverse complement strand
CACCTTGCCGCTGCCGCCCCACTTGCGGCTCACGCCCAAGCCTTCTTCCTCTTCTCCAAGCCTTCTTCTCCTCTTCCTATTGATTCAAGAGACCAAGAGATCTTTTAAAAGCATTTCCAAGCCTTATTTATAATTTCCCAAAAGATTCTTAAGTGTCTCTTCAAAACTGCCCATATTCATTGAATCTTCCAAATGGTGTCTGACGTGACTCTTCATAACTCCATATAACCGCCCCAAATTCTTCAAGAAAGTCCCATTTATCATTTCCAATAAATTCGTCAAGAGATGCATGAAGCAACACTTTAAAAATCGTCCAAATTCGATGTATATTTTAGAATATATGTTGAAAATCGTCTTTGGCGTCTAAGCGCCATTTTTGGGCGCTTACGCGCCCCCCTCTCTGTCTGGTGGCGCCTGCACACCATATTTGGGCACTTAAGCGTCGGGCACAGGCACTTAAGTGCCTGGTTTCGGTTCTCATGACTCCAGTGTGTCCCGATTCGACCTGATTTGTTTCGTATTGGTCCATTTTTGTTCATTTTGCTCCAATCACTCCAAATTTTTCAATTTGATGTATTTACAACCAAAAACATAAGAAAATATACCTTTAAAGTGCAATATCATTATAAAATAAAACATGATAAATAATACATTTTTAGGCGTATCATTTATATTGATAACACTCAAATCCTTAACATCATATAAAAAATATTATTAATTTTTTGAAAGTCAAATGCATCTTTTTACGCATAGATTCGTTAGCACCAAATTATTATAAATATATATGTCAAAATTTAGCCTTGGGATATGTAAATCCATAAGAATTGTGTGGTATCTAAATTTCTCTATGTATATACATGCAAGGTTCATTTTTCACTAATGAAAAGTTAATGCTTTTAAGTTGTTTGAATCTTAAAGGGCATTATACTATGCAAAGTTCAAATGTTATTTTTGGAAGAATTACATACAAACCAATCATCAATTCTTATGTATTTACATATTAACCCATACTCTTCAATTTTACTTGCATGCCTTCCGCGCTTTTCAGAAGTTAAAATGGTGGTTTCTTTAATGTGGCATGAAAGATTTGGCTGATATAAATGTAAAAAATAAAATTTTGATATTAAATATACAAATATATAAGAATTACTTGGTATTTATATAAATGCCCCAGAGCCATCAACTCATTTAATAATCAGGAATCATGCTTGTTTCATCTTCCACTCATAACAATCCAGTTAAAGACATGATTTTTTCTCAACCATTTTGCAAACGGACTTCATTCATATCGTGCAGGTACTTAGTCAAAGCACACATACAAGCCCTGCAATTCAACGATGCTGGGAAGTTGTGCAGAATGGCGCTGGATATACATAAGTCGAACAACGAAGTTCTTGTTACTCATGTCACGTCAAAAACATAGCTACGGGTGGTAATTTTATAGGTGCTCGTGATGGACACTCGGACCGGAGGACTGCAAGTTCTTCAAGTGGATCGATAATACGTCTATTTCTACTTTATCCTAACCGGACACCATTGATCGGGGTTCGATGGTATCACAACTTGAAGAAGTCATATTTTTCCTATAATTTTAACATATAATTTTTATATAGATGAATATTATCTTTTTTTCCTTGTAATTTTAACATGTTATTTCTTTTTTTTAGGTTTCATGATACACTTACTATTATGTGAGGTCTATATTTTTTTGTACTGTAGTGAGGTGATTTAATTGGTTTTAAAATATCTAATGGGTAGACATTGCAGTTTCGTTGAGAACATAACAACTTCTGTGTGACAGTTTGTTCATTTACTTTAAAAAAATCTGTAAATCAGCTCTTTTCAAAATGCACAAACCAAACAACTAAATAACTTATTCAAAACAAGAGCAGAATGATCATTTATCCAGAATCAGTTGTTTTTCAGACGCACAAACCAAACACCCAGACAGCTTAATCAGATCAGCTGCTGATCAACAGCTTATTTGGATAAACTGGATAAGATGCAGCTGCCCCAAACAGACCCTTAATAAAAATACACAACTCGATACTATCCTTTGCTTGGAATGTAAGGAAACTAATTCAAGCATAATAGTCAAATAATTATGGTAATAATTTGAAGCAAGTTTATGCAAATGTATATTTTACAAATTTTATTATTTATCGGATTTATAGTGGTCATGGTAACTTAAAGCTTTAGAGTCTGTTTGGGGCAGCTGCAACTTATTCAACTTCTGCTGATAAGTAACTTATCCTAATAATCTGTTAATGAGCAGCTGATCTAGATAAACTGGCTGACTGTTTGGTTTGTGCGTTTGGAAAACAGCTGATTTTGGATAAATGATCATTCTATCTTTTTTTTGGATAAGTTGTTTGGTTGTTTGGTTTGTGCATTTTGTAAACAGTTTATTTGTAGATTTTTTTAGTTGAATGAATAATCTGTCACGCAAAATTTGTTATTTTCTCAACAAAATTAAAGATCAAATGTTAAGACAAGAAAATACAAAAAAAGTTGAGTTACATTTATATAACTAAAATAATTCTGATCACATCAAACAAGTACAGTTACATAAACAAAAGTAAAATGCAGCTTCACATACTAATATGTAGTATAATGAGACCCAAAAAAAAAGAAAAAATAACATGTTGAAATTATAAGGAAAAAAATTTTAATGTTGACTTTAAAATGTAGCAACAATTCACGATCCATGTTGCCCGGCTCTGACACTCTAGAACCCTGAGCAAACATGTCCAACTGGGATACAGTAGAAATGGAAGCACTCAAATTGGATGCGGTGTTCTGAAATTGTGATACCGACGAACTCCGAGCAGCGGTGTCCAGTTTAGATATCATAGAAACAGACTCCTTGTCGACCCACCTGAAGAAATTGCAGTCCTTCTGTCCTTGTGCCCACTGCGGGCACTTGTAAAATTGTCTCCCGTAGCTATGTAGCTGGCGTGACATCAGTAGCAAGGACGGTAGCCCACATCGACACATCACCTTCCCGGACTTCCCTAAATATCTGGAACTCATCGTCCTGCGGTTATTAAAAATAGAATGAATCAGTCAAAAATTTGAGGAAATATAGAAAATATACTTACCGAAGCGAAATGTCAAAGAAGAAACTGGAAGATGAGACATATCAAACCCAAATGACAGCAAACGACGAACATGGAAGATGATACATGCGAGGGAAGATATACCTATAGAGCGAAATGTGGAAGAAGAAAAGGGCAAACAAACCTGATTGTAGAGAAGGAGCGCTTAGGGCATGAGTATTGCGAGGATTCGAGAGCGGAGGCGTTCGAGGGCAGGGTCATGGGAGTGATTGATGTTGATGGCGGATTCATAAAATTTGTTTCGCAAAACGCAAACCGCGGATGTCCCGCGGTCCGCATCTTTCACAAAAATATAAACCGTATTTTGGATAATCAGTTAATAAGTGCTAACCAAACGGAACGGCGGCGTTTTCAAACGCCGCCCGCACTTTTAAGCTACCC
>NW_018164644.1:1123718-1124795 GCF_001263595.1 Phalaenopsis equestris | reverse complement strand
TTTGGTAAACGCTAGTCTCTGGTGGCCGACGAAGATCGGTGGTGGTAGTGGCAGTCGGCAATGGTCGACGACGATACGAGTAGTGCTGGACTTCAACCCCTCTCGAAGCTTCAAGCTTTTCCTCAAACCTAAAGCTCTCCTCCATCCTCATGAGAGGGGTGATACTCTATTTATAACGTTCTAGGTGCAATTAATGCAAAAATATGATCATGTTTTATCAAACGGCTTAGAAAGATTTCACTCGATCCATCTGTTTGGAAGTGTTTGGTGGCTAAAAAACCTAGATATGGTTTGAATATGCAAGTAGATCCGATAAAAATGTAGATTCATTGTTATTGTGATATGTTTGAAGCATCCAGAGGGTTTTCTTCTCCATTCCTCATCCCTACCATTCTTCAAACAGTGTTTATTCCGAAATTTTTTTTTTCGTGTTTTGTTCGTATGGTTTCCATGTTATTCAAAGTTATTGATTCGTTAAGGGTATTTTGTGAGTCTAGAAAATATTGATGCAATGCTCTATTCAAAGTTGACGCTAACAGCTATTGCTGCAATGCTCTATCCCTTCCATTTGGTATTAAAGTTGGTTTATATTTTGCTGAATAATTGATACACTGATAAACCCCAATACATGTCATCTTAACTTCTCCATCTAAACACATTTTCCGGATCGTGTGTTATTGTGATTTGATTCTTTTGCTCTGTCCCTGCATTTCTTCTCCATACATTTTTACTGAATATATGCTCAGTAACAACGGAGGAAGCATGAAGTAATACTATTAGATAAACCATTATACTTCATGCTTCTTTCATTGGAGGAACACGTGATAGTTTAGATGCAATGACTCTTTTCATAGAATTGTGTCGGTGCAGTTTCAACAATATCAAGATGAAAGCATGACATTAACACCATAAGCACTGTCCCTGCGATTAACTTCATGCTTCTTTCTGTCTTTGGGACCATGCTATTTTTATTATGAAGATTTACCTAAACTTTGATTTTTACATATATGTCATCTTACTTATGCATTAAAAGGTGTGTTTTACTTTTTTAAAAGTAAATATAGTTATAGTTTTTTT
>NW_018164644.1:1116001-1120696 GCF_001263595.1 Phalaenopsis equestris | reverse complement strand
GTTTCCAATCTTCTGTGGCTGCGCACTCTTTACTTACCTTTTAGCATCCATAATGGCTTTCTATAATGGCATCCATAATGGCTTTTAGCATCCATAAATGTGATTTAGCATTCTGTGGCTGCGAACTCTTTTCTGGGTAGTTTCCAATCTTCTTAGCTAGGTAGTTTCACATATTTGTTTACCTGTAAATATGTGAGGTGCCTTTTATTTGGCTTTATTAAATTTGGGGATGAAGTATTCAAATGGCATAAACGAGGCTTTCTGGTTCTACATGAAGAATTTCAATTGAGACTTGTTTTATGCTGCAGTAATGTTCAATTGAGACTTGTTTTGTGCTGTTGACTATGGGTTTTCTCTGGCTTGCTTTACATATACGGAACAAACATCCTTGAAAAATTGTTGTATTTGTTCAACCTCTGTTCTCTATTATCTTGTATTCAAAAAAATTTGGCACTTTAGGATGACTTAAATAATTACAGCAACCATTGTGCCATTTATTTTTTTGATGATGGAATTGGGGGAATCCATTTGGGATCTTGTTGAAAGTTGTTGAAATCATTGCCTAGTCGATTGAATGCTGCAGTAATGTTTAAATAAATTTTGTTAGCTACACAGTATGTTTCCCCCTCTCCTTTCTCCCACATTCCGCCTGCAAGACTGTACTGTTAACCTAAATTATGAGACATACATTTTTTAAATTTGAGCACTAATGTACTGTTAAGCTTAATTATGAACGAAGCTGAATTTTTTGTAAAATGCTGAATTTGCGATTTGTTTTGTGAAATCATGAGTATCATAAAGGCAGGTGATGCTTATATTAGAGTTTATATTAGCAGCTTTGAGCATATTTTATAATTAATGTGGATATATTGCTTTATGTTGGTTAATAGCTTCACCTCTTATATGGTGGATAACGAAGGATCAGTTTGGACGGCCACGTAAATTTGTTATCAGCAATCGCTGGCTCCACACTTGGGTAAGTTTAATTTTTACTTGGGTAAGTTTACTTTTTATATTTCATAAATTTTTGGACTGATATATTCTAATTTTAATAACTGTAGAACAATGAGTTCCAGACATTCAGGGAAGTTCGAGAAAGTGATGTGTCGTTGCGGACTACCGTCCTTGCTATTCACGTCACGTCAGACACATAGCTTCCGGAGGCAATTTTATAAGTGCCCGCGGTGGGGACAAGGACCGAAAGACTGTAAATTCTTCAGGTGAGCCGACAATGCAACTGTTTTTACGATATCCCAATTGGACACAACTGCTAGGAGTTCGACAGTACCACAACGGGAGACCAACGGGAGACTACTACATATGGTTCGAGTTCTTTCGTGTATACCGCACCCCAGTCGGACACGTTTGCTCGGGGTTTTGAGGTATCAGAACCGGGCAACATTCGTCATGATGTGATTTTACATGTTAAACTCAATATTGTCATATTTTTCCTTGTAATTTTAACATGTTATTTTTTCTTTTTTTGGGTCTTATTATAATCCATATTAGGGTTTCGTAAATGTGTAATGAACTTTCATATATGTCATTATGCTTTTTTGATGTAATCATAACTTTTTTGAGTTATATAAATATTATTAAATTTTTTTGCATTTTCATTTCTTGACATTTGAGAAAACAACATTCTGCTACACAGATTATTCATTCAACTAAAAAAATTTGCAAATAAGCTGTTTACAAACGCACTAACCAAACAATTAAACAACTTATTCAAAACAATGACAGAATTGTCAATTTTACAGAATCAGTTTTTTTCCAGACGCACTAACCAAACAGTCAGACAGCTTCTCTGGATCAGCTGGTCATCAGCAGATTATCAGAATAAGCTGCTTATCAGCAGAAGCTGGATAAGCTGCAGCTGCCCCAAACAGACCCTAATTTTCTGTACAAACATTTTATTATTATATTAACATTAAATAGTAATATATTATACTATATTACTTTACTATTTAATGTTAATATAATAATAAAATGTTTATACAGACAATTAGTTGACTGAGCTTAGCTCAATTGGACGGGTGATTTTGGTCCTTCTGCTTGTGGTGGATTCTATCCTCCCCCACCGCTCCCCTCCCATGAGAGGGGTTTGACTCTATTTATACAGTTACGTGAATAATTTATGCAGGAATATGAATCACTTTGATCGAATGGCTCAGAGAGCTTCTCTTGATTTGGTGGCGTTCGGTGGACATTTAAGTTCCTTAACGATGTCGAAATTGATTGATATTTTGCTTGTTAAATTCATCTTGTCGAGACACTGGATATGACTATGGACTCGCCTGAATCGACATTTGTTTGACATTTCAAAAGTGTCTAAAAACCCTTCAAAAGCGGTTTAACGGTTTGATTTGAGCTTGTTTTGACTCGGATTTGGTCAATTTTGATATCATTAAATCCGTCTTGAGCTAGTCATTTTGATTATATATTTACTGAAATCGGAGCTTATGACTTTTAATCAAAATTTAAATAGTTTTTACTAAAAATTTATTTTACATTTTAAGATTGGCATCATATGAGATATGAAATTCGTGTCAGGTAATGAAAATTTATTGGAGGCTTAATACGATTTACGAGTCATGGCTTTGTCCAATAATTTAGTAAAGTATTCCCTATTTGAAGCGGATAGAGAAGAAGGGGATATGTCGCATGCGAAGAAGAAAAGGGAGCAACTTTGCTTCCTTTTTCTGTTTTGGCTGCTCGTCTATCCCATAATAGCGAGCAGTAGTGAAAGCTAAGTACCAAGAAAAAGGATTATGCTTGTGGGCCTTTATATATATACCACTCAATTCCTATATATTTACAAAATTAAATAACTAAACTTTACTTTTCTTGTATTTATATTGCCCAAATATTACATACCACATAAAAAATACCATCATTTTAACTCTTAAAACTTAAATATATATTTTCATACATAGTTAAAATGGCATACATGTAAAAATTAAAGTTTGAGTGTTGAATATATAAACATATAGGAAATGAGTATTATGTATGTAAATTTTTCTATACTTTTTGACACTCACTCACTCCTAAAAAAATAAATAAAAATTAAATGTGGTTCCTCATGCTTTAAATTTCTCGGGCAACATTTGTGATTATTTTACCCATTAATTCATAAATTTTACCTCTTTTCAAATATGCGTTGTTGAAGGACTTTAGTAGTTGATGCTCTGTGTTTTCTTATATGGTAAAGAATAAATAATAATGAGATTTTATGACCTCTACAAAAATAGTGCATGCATTATTTAATATAGAGACATTCCCCCTATTATATCATTAATGTTAGAATAGATAACATATTAACTACGAAAAAGATAGGGCAAGATAAAGTTTGGAGCATTTACATATATACCTCACAATTCTTATATGCCTACATATTTAACCCCTAAACATTCATATTGACATGGATATCATTCAAATCTTTAACATCATAAGAAAATATAATCATCGTTATCTTTTTAAGAATGAATTACACATTTTCATTCATGGGTTTATATAACACTAAGCTATTATAAACATAGATATCAAACTTTAGGGGTTAGATATATAAATACATAAAAGTTGTGGGGTATGCATGTAATTTCCCATAGGAAAATGCCCTTAATAGATTTCAGACTACCATATAAAAATGCTGAACCCAAAGCTTTCGCAGTTGTGGAAGGTATTTAAAAAAGAAGGCAGTGGAAGATAGTGAGTGGATGAACCTCCAAGCTCACCAATTCCATCAACTGACTTTAACCAATAAAGAACAACCAAAATTCTAAACAATAATTTCCTGCAATTATAATGTTTCACTCATGTCATCGGCCTTTTATGTGCCAAAATTTAAAACATAACAAATGTATCATATAATATTTATAGATTTATGCCTAATTTACTCTTTATTTATATATTCTTTAAAATTTTAACATCACACCAAAATAAAATTAATGTTTGTTCTTTTTTAAAATGAAAATTATATTTTCACTCATAAATATATCATGGATGTAATACTAGATAAAAATCTTACATACGGAGTCGGGACGCAGCTCTGCATCCGGGTTCCAATAAAATCCTATCACGTATATTTGACTGAGCCCACCTAAAAATGACAAAACTGCTTATTGTGATGTTATTGTAAAACAACTTAAATAACATCGCAATATTACTAGTGCCGCGATTTCGTTTCAATAACCCCGCAAAACAACTCGAATAACACCACAATAACATTGGTGATCAACGCCAATAAATTGCTCTGAGGACCACACAAATAACATTGCCGTAACACCATAATACCCACTGCAAAACAACTCAAATAACGTCATAATAAAATTGCAATAACACCCATGAACAACGCTAACACCGCCCAGAGGATCACACAAATAACATCGCGATGTTATTGGGCGTTATTGACGTTTTTTCATAATTTTTTAGGTAGATCCAGTCAGATACACGTGACAAGATTTTACTAGTCACGGATGTCCGGACTCCCTTTGTAGGAGTTTTTTGTGATACTAATGCATTGTAAAAAGTTTATATTTTAGATATATAAATGCTGTAAAAAATTAGGATTTACATGCAATTCTTCTATGTTTATATATCACTTTAATATTAATATTTATTTATATAGCATTTAAATACTTCAGATCACATTTAAAATAGCGTCATATATATATATATATATATATATATATATAT
>NW_018164644.1:1096248-1115739 GCF_001263595.1 Phalaenopsis equestris | reverse complement strand
AGATTTAAAAACATAAAAATGTGATTTGCATGCAAATCTCCAAAAACAAATGCAATGATGATTAATTAAATCAGTAGCCTTTCTATAAAGCTTAAAAGTGCTACCAATTATTTTTCATCACCATACAATATTGGCCCAACTTTCACGTTATGCCTCCCGCCGATGACGTGTGTGGCAACATAGCCCCAATGGTTAGCCGTCCGGACATTCAGTGTTCAGACCGAATGTTAACGAGATGCGACTGTAGTAGAAACAAATGCAAAAATTAAATATTTATTTTGATACTTTTGTTTTATTTTAATAAATTAAACGAAATTTATGAGAGCACAAATTTTTTTCCATTTTGTAATTTATTTTAAAGATATTTTGAAGATGGTTTAATACTCATGTTTCTTTGAATTTGATTTATTTAAGTCATCATATTATAAAATAGGTTGGTGCTCTCCACAACTAATGACACTTGAGATGAATCACTAATTAGGCTACATGTCAAGATAATTTGCACACAACTCGTGCATTCATTTTGAATGCTCGCTTAGCTGACATCATATGAACTAGATGAAACAAAACCTTAACTCGAGAACTCTGACATCAATTTTAGTTTATATGACAACAATCAACATTTGTTATGCAACGTGTTGAATCCTGATTTGTCTGTGAATAACGTCCAAAGAATAAATGCTAAATAAGGAGAGAAAGAGACAAAGAGAGAGAACAATATTATGTCAATAAATTGTGACTTATTCATAAAATGATTTTCTATTTATAAAGAAAATTATACAAAATAATAATATTATATTTTTATCCTTACCTTAAAAGAGACAGTATTGTGGTATTTTCAATATTTTATATGTGTAGGTCTATCGTTTGACCACTTTTTTACTTGGTCCGCAAGATCCGTTCATTGGCTTAGTTTGTTTGATATGGGTCAGTTGGATGATAAGACATGACTGTCAATTCTTAGTTTGTGATGAGTAAATTCTGCGGTGTCCCTTGATAGTAGGAAATTGGATCTTCCCTTGAATCGGTTCTACTAGAGGGTAGACTTGTTGCATTTGGTCTATTTTTTTGTAACTTATAATTGGTTTGAGTAATCCTTCACCTATCATTTGGCAGAATGGCTCGAGCATGGATCATTCAATCTTCTTATCGTCCGCCTCTTGATGATTGCTTTTGGTCATGCTGACTTGGCTTGAATAGTTTCCCTTGGTCAGATAAGTGGACTCACGATCTTCTAGTGATGGGCCAACTTTCTACGTACTCCACCATTCTTGACTATACTCTTCCCTTCTAGACTGTTAGATCTCATATTTTCTTATGTCCACTAGTTATATCATAAGGACTCTTCATTTTTTTTCAAATATGATACATTTTTTCTTATATCAATATTGTTTCTCACCTATAAATATGTGGTCTAAATTGGTCATGAATATGACCAAGTTTATTTTATTTTTATTTTTTGAAATTTTATCTCATTGAGATCACTCATCACTTGTATTAATCCTTTTTTAATTCCTTTCTAGGCAGAATGAACCCTTGAATGCAACATTTTTGGATTCCACGATTTGCTTCAGACTAACATACAAGGCATTCGAGCACCACTTATATTCATCGACTACATCCCTCAAATTGGTCCGACTCGGCACCTTTTCACTCTTTAAGCGAGCAATCCAATCGCTCTTTAGACTTGGACTACTAAATAAACTCTCGAACACAATTTTGAACTATAATAATATTTAGGAAGATTTACATACATACAACTCTATTCTTATTTATTTACATATCTAACACATTAATATTAATTATTGCATGCATGCCACTTTACCAAGGCCTAAAAAGGTGTATTAGTGGTGTTAATGAATAATTGTTGAATTGCCACAAGTGTTGAAATAAGCATGCAATCCCCAAAAACATCTTCGGATTGCTTAATTTACATCGTAATCCTTTCTAATTCCCACAATACATTTTTATTCATATGTTAATTTATATTCGTACTCTGAATTGAATAAGGCTATCAAAAAAGCTTCTTAGTTCAGTCATGTTCAGCTTCGCTGTCAATTTGGCTCGTTGTTCGCGAACAGCTCGTGTTCGGCTCGTTAAGTAGCTCGAGTTCGGCTCGTTCGTTAAGTCTAACAAGCCGAGCACAAATAAAATTTTAAGCTTGAAATATAAACGAGCCGAACACGAATAAAAGTTTGTTCGCTCGTGTTCGACTCGAATTGACTCGAAAATAAATATATATAAATATATGTAATACATATTCATAAAATTATATATTATAAATTATAATTAATTAATTTTTTTTAAAAAATGAACTATCAAATTTTAAAAAATTTATCCAAATTATAATATATAAAAAAAATATTAAGAATATTATATTACTAATTTACTATAACGTATATAAATAATTAAATATTATATATGTATTTAGGGTTTGCCGAATAGGATATTAGTTGAAAACTTAAACCCTAACTTCGCTCCCATTCCCGTCTCAAAAGTTTTGGGGTGCGGCTGTCTTTCGCTCCCGAGCTCCTCGTCTCAAAATCGCTCCTCCTCTAAAAATCACGGAAGGCTCCTCCTCTGATCCTCTCAAAATCACGGAAGGCTCCTCCTCTGATCCTCTCAAAATCACGGAAGGCTCTCTGATTTCATGTTTTTCTCCTAATATCTACTTATATTTCTCCTCGGATAGTTAGCGTTGGCTTGACTGATCGGTTTTCTTGCTTGGTTGCTCGATATTTATGCTTTGTTGCTCGATATTTATGCTTTGTTGCTTGTTTACTTACAGAGGTACCTCTTAGCTTAAATTTTCTTAAATTTCTTTTAGATTTACTTAAATTTTTTGAGTGAAACCTAGTCTTTTATGGTTTTGATAGTGAAATCTCGCATATTGAATTTAGATCTGGTTTTTTATGGATGAGATCTGATATAAGGGTTGTTGAAAACTAATATTTATTAAAATAATTTTATATTCTAACGAGTCAATTTCAAGCCGAACACGAACATAAAAATATTATTCGAGCCGAACACGAACACACTGTTCACGAGCCATTTCGAACACGAACCGATTTGGAACGCGAGCCAGATTCGAACGAGCCGAGCCTGAGCTCAGGCTCGATTACAGCCCTAGTTCAGCTTCCTTCATAAAACTCGACTATGCGTCCACTCTCAATTTATATTGACTGTATGCATATATTTGTAATAACATGCATATTTTATAATTCATGTATAAATTTTAAGTATAACTTTTGTTCATAATTAACTCATATTTAACTCAATAAATTAAAAATTAAACACATATAAAAGATTTTGTCGTGTTTATTTGATAAATTAAGCTGAAAAATTATTTGAGCTTTACAAACGTAGGTCCTTAATACCTCTTATTTCTGGAAGAAATATTACGTCTGGAGTCCGGACGTAGAATTACGTCGTGACTCCAATTAAATTTTGTAAATTGGATTTGGTTTAAGATATTATTTTCTCCTCTAAAAATATGTGAAGCCCCAAGCCCCAGATGTACTTACGCGACAAAAGTAAAAAAGTAAATTTTTGAATGTATAGCGTTTATCTTGTGTTTGAAAATCTTTTCTAGCACTTCGGGATCATTTCTTCTTCTAGGATTTAGCGTTGTGGTTTATTCTTTCCCGTCACCGGCGATATTTGGTGCCACAAACCGACAGACCCATACATTTTGCAAAAACCGCAAGACGCAGGCTTTTTTGCGCTTCAGGATTGTCTTCATTTCTTTTTATAGGGTTCTATCTTTCCCATTGCCGACGACATTTTGTGCATTTCGATTATACCTCTCTACTATTCAAATGACTCAAATTTTAAGGTTCTGTTTTTCGCAAAGAAATGAGTGATCTTCTTCCCACATCATATTTTATAATAATAATGAAAAATATAATTTTTTGAACTTACCGGTTAAACTGTCATGTTCAATATTCTTCTTCCCGCGTTCTTTTGGTTATTTAGAAATTTTCCAAGTACAAAATTGATGTACTCAAAGTTTTCTCTAGTATAAGCACGTTGTACATTTGATTCATTAAATAAATAATTCATATTGGATGTTTCTTTGTGATGTTTTTTAGAATAAACAATGTTATGAAGCTTGAAGAAAAAAAAATATATTTTTTACATTTATTTTATTTTATTGTTAAGTACAATCATATTGTACTCATATTTTATTAGTATAAATTAGTGTTCTGAAACATGATTTGATATTTGTTTAGCCTCATGTTTAATTTTTTGTTAAGAACAATCATATTGTATTCATATTTTTTAGTGTAAAATAATATTTTGAAACAAGATTTGATATTTGTTTAGCCACTTGTTTGACATTTAGTTCGGTACAACCATGTTGTACTCATGGTTTGGTTGTACAAAATAATTTATGAAGTTGGATTTAATACTTATTTGGCCTCCTGTTTAATTTTTTTGTTAAGTATAATCATATTGTACTCATGTTTTTTAGCATAAAATAATCTTCTGAAACATGATTTGATGTTTGTTTAGTCATCAGTTTGATTTTTTGTTCAGTACAATCATATTGTACTCATATTTTTTAGTGTAGAATAATGTTATGAAACATGATTCAATGATTGTTTGGTCTCCTGTTTGATTTTTTGTTTGGTACAATCATAATATACTCATATTTTTTATTGTTAAAAATAATGTTTTGAAATAAGATATGGTATTTGTTTAATCTATTGTTTGATTTTTTGTTAAGTACAATCATGTTTTATTTATGTTTTTTTTTGTTAATTAATATTATGAAGAAGGATTAGATGATTTTTCGTCTTCATGTTCAAATTTTTGTTCGGTACAATCATGTTGTAATCATGTTTCATAAGTGCATAAAAAAAGTTCTGAAGCAGGATTAGACATTTGTTTGGCCCCATGTTTGATTTTTTCTTCAGTACAAACATATTGCACTCAGTTTTTTTTAACATTAAAATATGTTATGAAATAGGATTTGAAGTTTATTTGACCTTTGTTTTATTTTTTTCCGACACAACCATGTTTTACTAAACATTTTTATTTGTAAAATCTTATTGTGCATTATCTTTTTATATGGGGTGGTTGAAATATTTGATTTCTTTTTTCTTGTAAGTCTCTTATAAGCTTTGTGGACAATATCTCATAATGGATCACATTTAGGTGCATGCCATCAACATTCAGGGCACTTTGTGATGAATTAGCCCAATATATTGATAAAGATGATGTGCAGATCTTTAGGAGGCTTAACATACATCATTTTCTAAGTTTGTCAAAAATTCAAGAAGATGTTTCATTAACTGTGCAACTTATACAATATTGGAATTCTGATAGACATGTTTATGTATTGGAGGACATGAACTGTGATTCATCGCGGATGAATTTGCTTTAATAATTAGAATGGCTAATAGAGGGGAAATGAACCTCTCTCCAATTTAACATCTTTAGATTTTATAAATTAAGGAGCAAAATAGAATACAAAATCTTGATAAATTTGTTAGTACATTTATAAATTTTTTGCTAACAAACCTTTTTTCCCCTACCATAACTATAAAGTACACATGGATCTTCTCTTTTTTTCCTCGAAATGTTCAAGAATTATCACGGTATAATTGTTTAGATATCATATGAAAATTTTTAACTAATCAACTTATTGTTATAGCAGAGAAGGGTAGGTCCCAGATATCGTTTGAATACACAAGTGATTATGTCATTCTTTTCACGATTCCTTGTCAAATCCAATGCTTCAAATAATTTTAATCAAAATAGCGAGTACTTACTTATTTTTCTTATCTATCTATCTTTAAAAACTAACGAACTATTCTATTTTATGTTTTCTTCTAATTTGATAGAAAAACACTAACTATTCTATTTTATGTTTTCTTCTAATTTGATAGATAGAGCTTATAGACAAGGATGTCGTAAGTGTTTTTGACTCCAACATTGTAGAGTGACAGATTGAAGAAGTCAGTGGGATTCAACAACAACTGAATAGTATTGATTATGATATGTTTGCAAATTGAAGAAGTCAGTGGGATTCAACAACTGAATAGTATTGATTATGATATGTTTGCATGTAAATACATTAAGGTCATAGTTGCTCGTCAAGTGGTTGATTGGGTTGAACATCAGAAATGACAATTTAAAATTCGTTGTTTAAGGCTAAATTTGCTTACAAACTTTTTGTTCTTGAGTCTCGTTGGCATCCTAAAGAAAATTATGTTGTAAATTATCTTGCATTTTATTTTCATTTGATATTTTGAATTACAAGATTGAAATTATTTGAAAGAAGAATTGATAACATTATGCAACCATGTTGTACTATCAAATTTGTATACACTAGGCCAATCTAATGTGATAACATGGTGAACAACATGGTTATAGTCAACTTAAGAGCGAGTACAATCATGTTTTACTGATCAAATATTTACACACAAGCCCAATATAAAGGGATTGCAGGTTTAACATTCTGATTATACATGTTTATGGACGAGTACAACCATGTTGTACTGATAAATATTTTACGCACAAGGCCAATCTAATGTGATATCACAGTGAACAACAAGGTTATAGTCAACTTAAAGCAGAGTAAAACCATGTTATATTGATCAAAATTTTACACACTTTGTCAATCTAATGTGATAACATGTTGAACAACATGGTTCTAGTCAACTTAAGGCAAAGTGCAACCATATTGTAATGATCAAATTTCTACACATAAGACCAATCTAATGTGATCGCACGCTTAACATTATAATTATACATACCTTAAGGACGAGTACAACTATATTGTACTGATAAATGATTTTCACACTTAATCAATCTAAAGTGATATCACGATGAGCAATATGGTTATTATCAACTTGAGGCAAAATACAACCATGTTGTACTGATTAAAATATTACACACTAAGCCAATTTAATGTGATAACACGGTGAACAACATGATTAAAATCAACTTAAGGCAAAGTACAACTATTTAGTACTGATAAAAAATTTAATGTACTTTTACAACATATAACATCTACACCTAAAAAATTTCATGGCCATTTTCAATAAGAATAAATATTTGACTCATTAATTAGAATAATTGTTCATCATAAATGATACCACTAAACTATACTTCATTTAAGAATTCTCCCATTAATGTTGTTCATCATCAACCCAATGTACTCAGGTGATGTCTTCTTTCTATTGTTTGCACCTGAATTGAATTCTTCCGTTAAATAATGAGACATGGTGGAGAATGGAATCATATGGAATGGATGTGTGTGCATTCAAATGCCAATAATTCATCTTTTTCTCCTATTTAAAAAAAGGTGAATGAGAGGTAACGACAACCTAATAATAGTGAATGAAATGTGACATTAAAATGCTATTTAATAAAAAAAATACATGAATTAATATTATGGTGAGAAACCGGTGTTGATGTCTCTGCATGCTCTTTGATTGATGAGAGTTCATCATTTTCCCTTGTCAGAAGAAAAGTGAATGAGATATGACACAATGATATTATTTAACAAAAAAAAAAATTAATAAATAATATCAGGAGTACAATTAGTATTAGCATGATTGGTTGGAGTGGATGACTAACATGCTCTTTGATTGTTGAGAGAATAATTTTTTTTTCTATCGTTGTTTTATTTAGATTGTGTGATCTCTTATGACAAGCTTTCGAGCAAAAAAAAATATTTTGATTTAATATTCCTTGAATTTGGACAATAACTAGTATGATCCTTTTGAACACTGAAACTCATATCGTGTACATAGTTGCAATATATGTTATATGCCTCATTTACATTTTGAACAGTCATGGAAATGTTTTTTTGAATTTGGTTCAAAATATATAAGAATTTCATCATTGCATTCACTTTCTTGCACAAATATCTGCAAATTGATTGAGTGAGACATGGTTGTTGTTAAATAAATGAGTATGTCATATGTTATAACATGTAGTACACCATGGCTTTACTGGCGAAAAAAAAAGATTTAAAATCATGTTCTATTGTATATCAAATATTCATAATGCTTTTACCAATAATATAATGTGTAGTACAACATGTTTGTACTCATTTAAAAAAAAAACCTAAAACTATGTTGAACTATAGACCAAACATTCTTGAGCCCTTACGTACGTTATAACATGTATACAACATTGTTGCATTGGTGAAAACTTGATTTAAAACCATGTTGCATTATATATCAAATGTTCATAATCCCCTAACCGATATTATAATATGTAGCATAACATAGTTGCACTCATTTAAAAATGACATTAAAAACAGGTTGAACTATAAAAAAAATGTCTTTAAGCCCTTACACATTTTATAATATGCAGTACAACATGATTGCACTTTTAAAAAAAATGATTTAAAATCATGTTGTATTATAGACCAAATGTTTATAATATTTTACAAGTGAATGTTCAAGTGAAGATCACATCCACATTTTCTAGGAGAGTAGTATGCTTGTCTTTCATCTTCACGATGAGTTGTATTATTTTTCTTCATTTACGGTTTGGGCAGCAAAACAATATTGAAGTATAAACCCTAAAGGAAGTTTTTTTTCTTCTCCGGCTTATTAGGTGGCATCCAAGAATAAAAACGATGCCCTAAATCTAAAAATTACATTTTTTTATTTTTGCGGCACGAAAACATCAATCAATATGGGTCGGGTCAGGCAACGAGTTTCACACATTTTTATATGAGAACATAATATTTTAAATCGTAAACATATAACAAAATTTAATTGAAATTCAATCATAATCCGGGCATAATATTTTTTTTTATATCTGAAGCATAAAATAAAATTTCATTTCACACACAAGAATAAGAAATTTAATAATACAAACAAAAAATAAAGCACCCCACAAACAACGAGTGATTATTGTATCAGGACACCGGACGTAAATTTGTATCCGGAGTTCAGTAGAAGTGTGTCAAATGACAAGTGAGTCCCATTGTAATAAACTGGTTGGGTAAGTTTTTAAAAAGAATGTGGCCCGCTTACCAGGTAACACACTCTCACTGAACTCCTGACGTAAATTGAGTCCGTTCTTAATGTAATAATTTTTCCACAAACACCACAATGGATGCATAGATACATAAATACGGACGAATTATTTTATTTTCAATTTTCGAACTTTGTTTCCATTCTGTCAACCGCTGTTCAAACCCTTTCTCCTTAGTAGAAATCCTTCCAGAACAACCCGCTTCCTGTCATACTCACAGCATGCTCTTGGCCGAAGGTCCGACGTCGGAGACGGGGTCAACTTCGACGAATATGGGGACTCCGGCACCGTTTTCCGGCGAGGAAGAAAGCGGAGCACCGATGCCGTCCACAGGATCGCGCAGATCCGTCCGCAGAACACCATCACCATCAAGCTCACCACCAAGAAAAATAGGGCGCACCGCCTCTCCGCGGCTGCTTCCACCATCTCCTTTGATTTCGGCACCGGCAAAAATGGGGAAGCCGATAGTGTTTTGGGTGATGAGCTCGAAGAGGATGAGAAGATGAGCTCATCCGACCCCCGACCATCATCGGAATCCGATTTCCGCACCGATGAGGTCTCCGATGCAAAGGTTGGTTTCTGACCACTGAATTGACCGCCTCGTCTCCTCTGTAATTGAGAAGAAAAAAATAAAAATCAACGCTCGTTGTCCTGTTCCAATATCTGGATAAAGAATCAGAAATCGAAGTAAAGAGAGATCATACCGGAGTGGAAGAAACATCAGCATAAACGTTCGCCTGTGGACTGATGAGCGCTGGGAAGATGATTCCGGCTAGACGACGCCGCCACCTCCGCTGTCGATGGCAGGGCGGCACTTCCGCTATGACATGGACGGTGGTGATCCGTTCTTCGGCCACATCAGGCGAGAAGCAGAGAAATTGAGCTATCTTCATTTTATTGCAAGGTTAGGGTACCATGACCGGACTGGGAGTTTGATGATGGGTTTATAGGCGAGCGGGAGGGGGAGAGTGTCCGCTTATTCTGCTGACCGCTGCCCGTCGGGCAGAAGCGCGCGCTACTTTTTATCTTTTCACGGGACTGGATTTGAACATTCATTTATTGATTTGGCTCTTTAATATCGAAACATTTATATTTACATAGATACCATCCAAATTTTCAACATAACATAAAAATATTACATTATTATCCTTTTAAAAAGTGAACATATGAAAAACACCTTCCATGTCCAAATTTACGACATCAAAATGTTATCAGGATAAATATCAAATTTTAGGCGATAGATATGTAAAATACATAAGTATTTTAGTTTGAACATATAATTATAGTTTCAATCATAGTAAATTGGAAAAATAATTTAATACATAAATTATTAAAATTTTATTAGTGTTATGACATGTTCATAGGTAAAAATCAAAGTTTAGGTTTGAGAGAAACAAAAACATTAGAATTAGGTGTTGTGTATGTAAATTCCCCTAAAATATAAGCTTATGGGTGGAGTGGTGCCATTTTTTATAATATTTTTGGATAAGCATTCACACAAATGTATATTTCATAACCTTTTGGGCAAAGAGTTGCACACTTGAGTATAATTTTTGGTAGTTGTTAGTGCATTGTAGCTTTGGATTAGTGGAGGAGAGATGGACCCTAAAAAGCACTCTACAACTCTTCTATTGGCAAAATAATATGATTCTGACATCTTTTGACAAGTTAATCAGTCGATAGAGACCATTTTTAAAAAACTTTATCTAAGAGCAGATGCATGGCCGATTTATACAACTAGATGTTTTTATTTACACAATTCCTTGGACAATATTTGAATATGAACAACTACAACATCCACGAGCCAAATCAACAGTTATTCATCACACTAAATTGCTCTTACACGAGATAGCATTTTGCCATAAATTTGTACAGTTTTATTACATATATTTTTTTTTCACACTGCTCTAAATTGAACCTTTGTTGACCCTCAAATATACTCTGCAAAGATGAGCCGATCAAAAATGGCTAGATTAATAAACATAGAGTGCGACATTGTGCATATACAGAACTTTTGAAGCCTTGAAATTAATAGTAAGCAGCATGGCACCTTATATGATAATCAAATTCATCTCAGAATATTGACTACAAATGTTATTATATTATGTATGAAACTTATAATATGGCGATCAATTTTAATAAGTTTTGGCGTGCTCTTTCTTAGGAAGATGAATTAAGGCATTATGATGCGTTTGAAAATAGTTGTCAGCATATTTACAACTTTCATTCAAATTTGATCTTATTTGATTATGCATTAATTCATATCAATTCATCTAATTACCACCATATTTTTTAAGTGAGTTTCAACTAATAAGACAGCAGATCATACTGCTTCAACACACAATTACCACAAAGTTGAAAGAGTTAAATTAGTGATGCTGAAATGAAATGCAGCCAATAACCATCGAAATGAAAATAGAATTTGATAGGGATTTGAATCAGGAAAATTTTAATTATCTGATAAATTAATTAGTATAACTAAAAATAATATAAAATGATTTTTGTGTGCTTACTGGACGGATATGATGCACAAACACTTTTAATTAAGAAATTGTGCATTGTCCGACATGTATCAGCAAGGATAAGACTCTGACACGTGATGGACACGACATAGAAGTGTCTGATTTAAATAATATTTAAAAAAAAAAGAACAAGTGTAGAACACACATAACACACCCACAAGACATGTATGTTATATATTAATGAATTAAAATTTTCTGAAAAAAATTTTAATGACTATAATTAAAATATATATTGATATGTCACAAACAAATTTTTATCATCCGGCACAAATCTCGAGACAATATTTTGAACATGAAATATTCAAATCTTGATAAAAAGTCATATAGAGCTCTGATTTTAGCAAACTTATAGTCAAACTGCCATATAGAGCTATGATTTTAGCAAACTTATTGTCAAACTGGTCAGCTCGATGAAAAGGACCCAATGATACAAAAACTAGCCTAATCCGAGTCAGATCAAGCCCGAATCAAATCATTAAACCACTCTTAAAAGATTTCCAAAAGCATTGGAAAGATCAAACAGATGTCAAATCTAGCGAGTTCATAGTCGAATCGAGCGTCTCGACAAGACAAATCCAACGAGCCCAAGATTGCTCAATTCTGACATTGTTAAAGCACTCAAATGTCCATCAAACATCAACCGATCGAGCGAAGCTCTCAAGGTCGTCCGATCAAAATGGTTCATTTTCCTGCATTAATTGCACCCAAAACACTATAAATAGAGCCCCATCCCTCACATGATGGATGAGGCTTGAGAGAGAACGTGAGACTTTGAGAAGAAGTTCAAGTTTAACATCATCTATGTCATCGTCGATCGTCGTCGACAACTCAAGGACCACCGCCGGCTGCCATCGACCACCAGCGTCCGTAGTCAACCACTGCCGACCATCATCAACTACATCGACCACCGCTAACCAAACACCGTCAGTCGACATTGTACCTTGAAAATCTAGAAATCATTTCCAGCCTGTGGGACAAGGGGTCTCTATAATCTTCAACTTATATTGAATTTTTATAACTGGGTCAGACCCCATGATTTTTTCCCTTTACGGGTTTTCCACGTAAAAACTTCTGGTTTCATCACAAGTTGATTCATAGTTGATTCATTTTCATCTAAATGTGTGTTGAATCCTCGTGCAACGCTAAGGCGATAATCCATTACTCTATCGCAACGAATTTTCTAGCACACATCAGTTTGACGTCGTATGGCGCCGTCTGTGGGAAACGAAGTCCTGTTCGACATTGTCTTCGACTCTAAGAAGTTGATTCCCTACTTTATTTCCCAATGATAAATATCATCCAACTGATTAAGAAACCTCCTTTACGTCTTGAAGATCTTCTCAGATGCATTCTTCTAGGCTGGGGGAGCAACCGTCACCGCAGTCTCGAAAGGTCGTTCACATAAACGTCCTGAGCACGATTGTAGTGAAGTTGTCTTCTCGCATCTTATTTAGACATAAATTATTTCACAACTTCTTTCAGGTTGGGGGACAACCTTCACTGCAGTCTTGAAAGTTCGTTCATGTCAACGTCCCGGGCATGACTGTGGTGGGGAAGTCATCCCATATTTTATTCAGATTACAAGTCTTCGAGAATCTATCATGGACTATGGGGCAATCTTCACTGCACAAATAACACTTCTTCAGTGTCCCCTCATCGTGCTGAAGTTTCTCTTTAACTGGATCAAAAAGCTGATCTCTTCGAGACCCAGTACTTGTGTTGTTTTACAAGCTCGTATGGAAATATCCCTGCAATGGGAGTAAAAGATTTAAAATCAGCAACTAACAAATTGTCAAACATTTTTCTTGAGTATGAATACAACCATATTTCCAAGAAAACATACAGTCCATTGCGACCTACACCCCAGTCTCGAGAAACATAGAACATCTCTGACACCTTATTCTGGGACTAACCGATCCCAAGGGGACTCGATTCGACATCTTCCATTACATGATACAATCGTTAAGCAAAAGCTTCGACATACAGCGTTGGATAGGCCAAAAATCCTTGGTGGATTTCCTTCGACCTTTTTCATTGCAGACTACAGTCATCAAGCAAAAGCTTCGACATACAGCCTTGAATAGGTCAAAAATCAGTGGTGGATTTCCTTCAACCTATTCCATAACAGGTTACGGTCGTCAAGCCAAAACTTTGGCCAAAAACCTTGGATAAGTCAACTATCCTCAGTGGATTTCATACGACTCTGTTCATTACGGGTTAATATCGTCAAGCTTCACGGGTTATACAACTCATAACTGGTCTTGCATCCTCAATGAATTCTCCTTTCAATAATGCCCCTGGAAGTCAAGCCCTTAAGACAAGACTCGATAAGAAGCTATCATGTCGCTGGAAGACAAGCCCAAAAGGTAAATTTCGAGGGGAAGCTAGCAGCTGACAGAGTCCTCACTAGAAAGACTCCAACAGAGCAAATGGTTGACAGGGTCTCCACTAAAAGCATCAGTTCATCTCAAGCTTCTATAATACATAAACCTGAGAGTGCAAAACTTCAGTGGGCACGCGTTTTAAAAAGGGGTCTCTAGATATTGCCACCAAATAAACATAAAAATCTTCCCCTCAAGGCGTGGCGGGAAAACTATTTGTTTTCATCACCTCTGAAATACACCGCAAGGAGAAAAAAAAATCATGTTTCTTGTCTGCTAAGCAGGACAGGGATGACTTTCCTCTTTATCGCAACTCCTCTCCGCAACTCTGCACCACAACTCTTTGTCGCAACTCTGCACCACAACTCTTCGCTGCAACTCGACACCACAACTCTTCGCCGCAACTCTTTATCGCAACAAGGTACCGCAACACATCACTGTAACTCTGCACCGCAACTCTGCGTCTCAACGCTTCTCTGCAAGTCTGTGCCGCAACTCATCACTGCAATTCTTCGCTGCAACTCTTCACCACTACACAAGACGATTTTCTTCTGAGAAATCTTAAATCAGCTGAGGACTCCATCCCTACCTTCTTTCACAACATTAGATATTCAACGCATCGCGCCACTGCGACGCTTCGCCAGCACGCCGTTGCGACACAATGCCCCAACACGTAGATGCGCTGCAATGCGTCGCCTCGACACACCATCACAATGCATCGCCACGCCGCAAAGCGTTGTCGCGACGCACCGCCACAATTCATCCTGACATCACAACGCACTACTGCAATGCGTCCCCGCGACGCCCCGTCGCAAGGCGTAGTCACGTGACGGGATGTTCCGTCGCGACGCTCCGCTGCCACGCATCGCGTCACCCCGTCGCCTCGCCGCACCGCCCCGTCGCGACGCTACGTCGCAAACCGTTGCCTCGCCGCATCGCTCCGCCGGGACACTCCGCCACAACACGTCGCCTCACTCCGTCGCGTTGCCTCGCCAAGACGCACCTTCGCCACGCGTCGCCGCTGCACATTGCCGCAACGCATCGCGTAGCCACGACACCCCGCCTCGACGTACTGCCGCCTTGAGTCGTCGAATAAAATTTCGACTCAAGCAGCTGTTCTTCACGGATCCGACTTCGGTTTCTGCTCGCGACACTCTATCATAAGACGTTGTCACGACTCTATCCCCCTCTTCTTTAGCCCAATTTATAGGCTGAAATGGAGTTTGAGACACTAAATGCTCATTAATAAATAAAAAAAATTCGACTCAAGCAGCTGTTCTTCACGGATCCGACTTCGGTTTCTGCTTCCACGCCATTTGGAGTCCTCAAATTTAATTGTGGTGGAGAACTTTCAGTTATGCATGTAATTAAAGTGAATTATTAAAGCAAAAATCAAAGATCATCAAAGCTGTCAGCGCTTTAAATAAAAAAAGAAAGACAAAAAAAAAAGAAAGAAAAATGAGTGCTTTAGATATTAATATTTTCGGAAAATAAAAAATATCTCGTCCGAAAATAGAGAGACAATTGATACGCCACCAATAAATTTTCATCATCCGACACAAATCTCGATGCAATATTTTGAACATAAATATTCAAATCTTGATAAAAAGTCATATAGAGTTCCGATTTCAATAAACTTATAGTCAAACTGACCAGCTCGATGATATAAAAACTAGCAGGATCCGAGTCAAATAAAGCCCGAATCAAATCATTGAACCAATATTAAAGGATTTCCAGAGACATTTGAAAGATCAAACGGATGTTGAATCTAGCGACTTCATAATCGAATTGAGTGTCTCGACAAGACGAATCCAACGAGCTCAAGATTGCTCAATTTCGACATCATTAAGACACTCAAATATTCATCAAACAACATCCGATAGAGGAAGCTCTCCAGGCCGTCCAATCGAAATGGTTCATATTTCTGCATTAATTGCACCAAGAACGCAATAAAGAGAGCCCCACCCCTCACATGAGGAGGGATGCTTGAGAGAGAACTTGAGGCTATGAGAATGAGTTCAAGTTCAACATCATCTCTATCATTGTCGATCGTCGTCGACCACCACCGACCGTCAACGACTTGTCCACCACCAGCGACCGTCGACAACCACCACCGACCGTCATCAACTGCATCGACCACCATTAATCAAACGCCGTCAGTCGACGTTGTACCTTGGAAAATCTAGTATCACTTTTCCGTATGTGAGACAATGGTGTTTCTGTAATTATCAACTTATAGTGATTTTTATAACTGGGCAAGACTTTTTTTTTCCTTTACAAGTTTTCCACATAAAAACATCTGGTGTCATCACAGGTTGATTCATTTTCATCTAAATGTGTGTTAAATCATTGTTCAACACTAAGACGATAATTCATTACTCTACCACCGCGAAGTTTCTAGCACCATCACATATAATTATGTAAAATTGAGGAAAGATTCAAATACATATCAACCAGTTTTATGTATTTACATACCTAACACCTTAGTTTCAAATTTTACATATATGTCAGCTTTATATATATATATATATGAAAATAGTAATATACCATATGTGATATGAAAGATTTGGGTGGCATAAACGAAAAATCAAATTTTATGTGTTAGAAATGTAAATACATAAGAACTAATTAATTATCATTTTATTTCTTTTAATCAATAGTTAATTTAAAATGTTAAATTTTGATGTAATACAAAATAATTTATGCTTAGTTTTATACATTTTGATTATTTTTCAAATATAATTTAATTTTTTAAATATAAAAAATAAAAAAATCGTATCCGCTAAATTAGGGAACAAAAGTAATGTCAAGGAAGCTCTTAGTTTTTAAAAATTAGTGCTATTAAATTTCTTATTATCATTTATATTTATATATATATATATATATATAATGGACTAGAATATGTGTATTTTCATTCTATATGTGTTAATTCGACAAAACAAAAGGACACCACGACAAGAAGACACCACAACATAAAGGCACCACACAACAAGAAAACACAAAAGTAAACAGTGATCACACAAAGGAACCCTATTTGTGAGGATAGAGAGAGAGAGACCTCACCTTATCCGTGAGAATCACAAGAGAGTGAGAGGCAACTCTATCTGTGAGAATTGTGCGAGACAGAGAGAGAAGAGAGTTTAGAGAAAATATTGCGAGAGAGAGAGAGAGAGAGAGAGAGGAGAGAGAGAAAGGATTGTGGGAGAAGAGCACACTACTAGGCCAAGACAAGAGAATGAACTGCGACGGTGAGGAGAGGGGCAACAGGGCTACAAATAAGGAATGTTGGCTGTTGGGGCATGCTTGCTGCTGCGTTTCCTTTGGCATCATTTAAGAGTTTGTCGCGCCACGAGTTCCCAAGCGGCCCCAATTGGGTCTCCATGCCGCTCTGACGCAACCCCAAACGTGCCCATAAATAATCTAACTTATAATTAAATAATTAAAATCCCAATGTTTAATAAGCAAATTCAATAAATGCATGTGTTAAACTTCCATGCATCCATCCACAACTCACTTTAGATTGCTTCCACATAAAAATAGTAAAATGATGATTTTGTTTCATTATTTTAAATATAAACACTAAAATTATTTCTCATAACGATTTTTAACATATTTATGAAATTAAATATTCATGTCACTTTTTAATTACACAAAACTAAATAATAAAAATATAATAAATTCATCATACTTAAAATCATGTCAACCATAAAAAATCCCTCCCATCATTATTCATTGTGAAGAATAAATAACATGAAATGCCATCATTTGTGTAATGCTAACAATTGCATGTTTGCTTAATGCTGATTTCCTTAATCTTGGATTATTATTCCATATTTAAGAGTATTTATGTTCTAAGAAAATGGTGGTCTTAGACTACTTAGATTTTTTTTTCTTCGATCAAAATAGTCGATTTGACTATAAGCACGTCAAATTAGGAGATTGTTTTACTACTAATAAATGCATGAAGCTCAATTATGTTTGAAATGCTTGATTTTAGCTCAAGTTGAATGGCTTTTAGTGTCATCGGGTACGTACTATTGAGAAATTCAATTTGTAATAAATTTGTTGAAATTAGAACTTAATGATCTTAAACTTGATTATGATATTTATTCTCATCAAAAGCACATAAGATTAATATTTGATCTTGTTCAGTTTTTTTGCAACATACCACTAATAATTCATTTGTTTTATACTGATGCGTAATAGTTCAACTATGTTTTATAATAATGTTCATACGCCATCAATGAATTTTCATCATATTGCACATGTCTCAAGACAACTCGAATTTCAAGACAATTTTTCAATCAAGCTTATAGTCAAAATGACCGTCTCGACAAGATAAAGCCAATGATACTAAAATTGGTCCAATCAGAGTCAAATCACACCCATGTCCAGCCATTAAATCACTTTTAGAAGCTTTCGGTGTATAAATTTAAATGTCAAACAAATTTTCAATTTAGCAAACTTATATACAAATCGAGTGTCTCAAAAAGATGGATCTAATGAGTCCAAGATCGCTTGATTCTGACATCATTAAGATATTTAAATGTCTGTATAACACTGTCCAATCAAGGAAATCTTTTCGGGTCAACTGATCAAAATAGTTAAGATTCGTTTTTATTTATAATAACGACTCTAAGAAAATCAAGGAAATCTTTTCGCGTCAACTGATCAAAGTAGTTAAGATTCATTTTTTATTTATAATAGGGACTCTAAGAAATAGTTTCCTACTCATCTCTTGTCAAAGGGCTAGACCCTGAGTTAGAGGAATACCAAAGGTTGGAGAAGAGGGAGCTAAAATCTTTTATTCTTCACCGATGATTCGGCCAACGCTTGCAGCTCTTGCAGGCGCCAACCACTGCTCTCCATTTGACGCCGACTACCATTGGCTACAACATGTTCCTTATAGCCAAACAACATGTGAAGCAACAACCGAAATAAATGAGTTACAAAACAGCCTACGAAGTAGTGCATCATTCTAAATGTCATACTGACCTCAAAGATAATGTTCTAATGCTCCAGGAATTACCCCCCATTGCGACCTTTTCCTATCATGAGGCCAAAAGTTATTCTAAGAACAAACTTAGTAACTCGAGAAACTGTGTACACCTTTGCAGCTATGACACAAAAGGTTAATGCTAAGAATAGTCCGCCCAATTAATCTATAATATCTAATAATTTAGTTACAGCCAGGGATCAAATATAAAACATAAAATCGATGAATATTTAATAAAATTAATCTATTCAATGCAAAACATATCATAATCCTTTGGCAAATTTTTTCCCCTCATTCTAAAGTCGTTAAAAAAAAATCAACCCAAAATTTAAATATTAAATAATTAACAAACGCGCTAGTTTTTAAAAATAAAAAAATAGGTGAAAATATTCAGATTAAATCTGACCCGAATGATTTTAAAATAGTTTTTTTTTTTAGATGAACTGGCTTTAAGAATTTATTGATAATCTTTATATTACATGCATCTCAATAAAAATATTAAAAATTAAATATTTATTACATTTAAATTTTGATTAATTTATTCTGACCTATTTTTTCTCTGTAATTATTCCATCAATTATAGGTC
>NW_018164644.1:1094728-1096148 GCF_001263595.1 Phalaenopsis equestris | reverse complement strand
AAAAAAAATGATGTCAAAGGAAAAGAGATCGAACAAGATTGGACTAAATCTTGCAAGCTTACACGAATGCAGAACTCGCATTGGCTCGAGAAGCACAGCGGCGAGGTTTGGTTTGAAGGGGGCTCTAAAGAAGGGCTTCCGGCCCCGAACTGGAACCGATCAAGCCCGTACTGCTCAGGCAATGCTGGTCGACTAGCCGGAAACGTCCCGTAGCCTCCGCCGGCTATTTGAATCCCTGACCTGCAGCGCGGGAGATAAAGAAAAGCTGGAAATGCCTGGGGTGGCGATGACGCAGCTTTCGGCGTCAGTGAATGAGCATCAACCCAGGCTCCACCGAATCGCGTGACCGCCGATAGATCGTAGAGCGGAAGTGAAACAGTTGGCTCCATCGCGTCGTTCATCATTTTCCACCTCTCCTGCAGCCGAAGACGCTCCAGCTGTGCCACTCCTAGGCCTCGCTGTGGCGGTTTCTTCGGAGCAGGCGGCCTGGCACCGCGCCTCGATTTGGGCTTGGCCTCCCCGGCTGCAGCAGCTTCAACCTCGAATTCTACGGCATGTTCAGACTTTGTGGGAGAGAAGAGGCTGAGAGCCGGCGACATAGTTAAAATCTTTAGGGTTAGGGTTTTGGTTTTTGGCTTTGTTTGGAGCTTACTTTTCTGTGTAGTGTGTGAGTAGAGAAGAGGAAGCGTAGGATGAAATAGGGGAGGAGAGAATGGATCTAAATTTGTAACCGTATGGGAGCTGCGGTCCCCGCCACTCGGCCTGCTACGTGTCAGAAGCGGGAGGGCGAGATCCTGCGCAAGTAGTCGTACGGCTCCCACCGGTGGTGGGCGCGGTCGGGCTTTGGGCTATACTGTCGTTTTCCTTATTAAGTGTTGATGGCCGTTGGATTTCATCGTCTTAAATCAGGCGGCGGAGCCCCCGCGGGAGTCATTGTCGTAGATACGCATGCGATAGTGGTGGTCAGCCGTTGGATTGGGATCTGTGGATCGGACGATGAATGTTGTGGGTTAGGTGTAGGGCCTACGAGTCTACGTGGCGGTGATGTTTTGGCTTAAAAGGGGAAATATATGAGCGGCGAAATAGTGGGTGGCGTGTTGGAGCAGGTCGCTATTGCTAGATTCCAGCGTTCCATTTTGTAATTATTAATATCGAGATTGCAGAGGGCTTTTATGTAAGTTATGGTGGGGCCCACTTTTGATTTTTATTTCTTTCGCGGAGCCTATGAATTCATGCGAAGTAGCCAATTGAAAGGGAGCGCGTTTTATTTTTCTAAAATGGGTGTGATATATAAATAAATTTAAAACAGTAATAATTTTAGCATTCGTGATGAATTAATTCTCTGCCGCTTAATTTAATGGCTTAAAGACCCCTTTTGGTGCATCCCGATCAACAGGAAATGTGATTGAATTGAAATATG
>NW_018164644.1:1092481-1094628 GCF_001263595.1 Phalaenopsis equestris | reverse complement strand
AGAGAGAGAGAGAGAGAGTACTTTGGAGACGCAGCAGACGCGACCGATCTCGAGATTTTGGAGGTTTTCACCTATGGATGGATGTGATTCCACCACACCCTGTAGCTCTATGATAGCCCATTCCCGGCATTCTTCCGCCCCGCAGCTGCACTTCAAGCGGATCTGCATCCTGCTACTATTTCAGCGACGGAGATTGAAGAGCAGCATAGAAGAAATGGCTTTTGCCAAGTTTTGAAGGCGGGAAAATTTTAGTGCTTTGCCGCCAAATTTAAACTTCGATTTTCGTTTTTATACATTTTTTCTAGGCGAATAATTTTAAGGTCATTTAGATGATAAAATATTACATTTAGACATCACATGGCACATCGCGACGACTGGCGGCTACGCTGTCATACATGTCATTGCGAGCGATATTGCCGCTAGTTATTAGTCTTCTAGACATACGAACATTCGGACGAAATATTATTTCTGTTTAGATTCATATCACTTAATTCTTATATTTTTACATATCTAACACATGATTTTTATTTATTACATTTATAGGAACTAAATCTTTCATTTTAGATTGGAAATATCACTATTTTAATTTTTTATGTTATGAAACTTGTTTTTCGTGCAAAAATTATATCACATGTGCACTTGAGGGGAACTACCTTATGCTGCCCTAGGGTCATTGCCTGTCTCTTCAATTTTAGTTTTTCTCTCAATAAAAAATTTTTTGTTCTTAAAATTTGCTCGGTCTAAATTTTCAACTTTGCCAATTTTCAATGAAAAAAGTCAAACTTAATTAGGATTTTTTAATAGATTTATTAACTAATTGAATTAAAATTTTATAATTTTTAAGCATGTAAATATAGAGGAATTGTCATATGTTGTCCGACGGACTGTTAGGGATATCAAAACTTCAAAATGAGAGAAAATATTGCATTCGATGCTCCAATTGATTAGCGCTGGGCTGGAGCCACTTCAACGTGTATGCTAAACTGTCCTCTGACAGTTAGTCATATATTTGACACAATATTTTGTCTCAAAATGAAGACACCACAACTGCTAATAGTTAGGCTAGAAACTATTCCGTCCGAACACCGCATGTCTGGACAACCATTTGCTAGTCACTAGATCGTCATACATCTCATCGACAAACAACATAACAGTCGATAATAGATTGTCCGAATGGAATTTTTTTTTATAGCGAGGGACATAGAAAATTATTACTTATGTAAATTCAAAAAAAAAAAAAACAACCTCCACTTAATTCAAGCCATTAAATTAAATATAAGTACTTAAGCGTAGCTAATATTTGCAGCCACCACACCCTATTTAACTATTTATATCACTCGTACAGAATAAAATTCCCTCATTATAAAATGCCAGCTCTTCTATCTCCCCGACTTAACTCCCCGCTAGAAAAAAGTGATCGATGGGTTTCTGTTCTTGTTTGCATGTGTGAGGTGTGATTTTGTTCTTTAGTGTCAACATAATCAGGGTTTCACATGCCGCTGCCTAGATTTCCAAGTTTATGATATCATGTAAGAAATATCGTCTAGAAGAAATCAGTATCTTGCATATGACAACTAAGACATTTTGCATTGGCAAGATGACGCCTAAGCCTCAAGGCAGATCTCTTTGTATGGATTGAACTCAAAAGTTGAAAAAAGCCATAAGTTTAAAAGTAGATGAAAATGTAATCATTTAAAAGAAAAAAAAAACAAGAAAAATAGAAAAAATGCAGTTAAAAATAGTTTAAGAAAGGAAAAAAGAATGAAAAAGTATCTTTTAAAAAACAAAATAAAACCATGAACATAAAAAAGTTGTGTTATACTAAAAAAATAAAAAAAAGTTTAGAAGGAAAAAAGAAGGTTAAAGGGGTATTTGCATGCATAGCACACAATTCTAATTTATTTCCATATCTCACACCTATACCTTCATATTTACTCACATAGCACCCAAATCTTTAATATCACATTAAAATAGCACTATTATCATATTTTTAAAGTGAATTACACATTTTCATGCATTGGTTTAAAGCACCAAAGTGATGCATGTTAATATGAAAATTTAGATTGAGATATGAAAATACAGAAGAATTGTGTGTCATGTGTGTAAACTTCCCAAAATAAAAGAAAACTAAAAATATGAAGTTGAGA